>NC_056442.1:2919727-3129727 GCF_018296145.1 Oncorhynchus tshawytscha | reverse complement strand
TGTTTACTCGATCCCAGCTCAATATTTACGCAGGCTCCCAGCATCCCCCTGGGGCCAGTCACAGTGATGGCACTGTGCCAGGGCATGGGGGGTGGGGGTGATTGGAGGAGGAGTCTGGCAGGAGGGGGAAGGGAGGACATTGGGGGGAGTCGTTCGTTTTAAAGGTGCATTTCATCAGGATAATTAATTTACAAGCACCTGTTTAATCACTGGAGGCAGTGTGTGTGTGTTTGTTTGTTTACCTCCTTTCCTGCCACACACACTCACACACGAGCACAGAGGAGGGGATTTGAACACTGTCACTGGCCCTGGTAGTAGGGAATGACAGTGTTTCATCCTCTTCCTATTCCTCCACTCTCTCTCCATTCCTCAACCCTCTCTCCACATCATTCCCCACCTCTCTCTCTCTCTCTCTCCCCTTCTCTCCCCACCTATTTCCTCTCTCCCCCACCTCTCTTCCTCACCTCTCTTCCCTTCCTATCTCTCTCTCTTCACCTCTAACATTCTTCAATCCCTCATGTAGTTTCCACAGTGGGGGGGGCGCCATAACAGCTTTCTAGCCAGCGCACTCTGTAATTTTCCATTTGGCTGATGCCCTGTTGGCCAGCTCTGCTCCTCTGATTAATGCATACACACACACACACACACACACACACACACACACACACACACACACACACACACACACACACACACACACACACACACACACACACACACACACACACACACACACACACACACACACACACACACGCACTCAGTGCCAGCCAGAGTGGAGGCTAACGCTATCAGACTGAGCGGTGTGTGTGTCTGTAAGGAAGGGTCTTACCAGAGATGCTGAGAGTGGATCTTGGTGTAAAGTGTGTGTGCGCGTGTGTATTCACTGTGACATTTAGAGCCATGAAACTGAGCACATCACAGCTATCAAAACAAACAATGTCAAAGCCAGCAGGACATCCTTACATCACCTGGCCTTGTGGAGGCTGGAGAGGATTAGGTAAACAGTAACTGGCTAGCAGGACATCCTTACATCACCTGGCCTTGTGGAAGCTGGAGGGGATTAGGTAGACAGTAACTGGCTAGCAGGACATCCTTACATCACCTGGCCTTGTGGAAGCTGGAGAGGATTAGGTAGACAGTAACTGGCTAGCAGGACATCCTTACATCACCTGGCCTTGTGGAGGCTGGAGAGGATTAGGTAGACAGTAACTGGCTAGCAGGACATCCTTACATCACCTGGCCTTGTGGAAGCTGGAGAGGATCGGGTAGACAGTAACTGGCTAGCAGGACATCCTTACATCACCTGGCCTTGTGGAAGCTGGAGAGGATCGGGTAGACAGTAACTGGCTAGCAGGACATCCTTACATCACCTGGCCTTGTGGAAGCTGGAGAGGATTGGGTAGACAGTAACTGGCTAGCAGGACATCCTTACATCACCTGGCCTTGTGGAAGCTGGAGAGGATCGGGTAGACAGTAACTGGCTAGCAGGACATCCTTACATCACCTGGCCTTGTGGAGGCTGGAGAGGATCAGGTAGACAGTAACTGGCTAGCAGGACATCCTTACATCACCTGGCCTTGTGGAGGCTGGAGAGGATCAGGTAGACAGTAACTGGCTAAGCAGGACATCCTTACATCACCTGGCCTTGTGGAGGCTGGAGAGGATCAGGTAGACAGTAACTGGCTAAGCAGGACATCCTTACATCACCTGGCCTTGTGGAGGCTGGAGAGGATCAGGTAGACAGTAACTGGCTAGCAGGACATCCTTACATCACCTGGCCTTGTGGAAGCTGGAGAGGATCGGGTAGACAGTAACTGGCTAGCAGGCACTTAAGACGGTGGTTACACAATTCCACTAGAATGACTGGTCAACTAAAGCAAAATAACTGTTTTCTTTAGTATCTTATGACAGGGCTTAAACAGGTTAGTTACAGCTATGTAGTTACATAGCCACTGTACTACAAGGTCCATGAAGCACGACAATAAATGGTTGCATTGCATAAACCTTGAACGGCTATTACTCCAAAGCTGCTATAAATGTACTTTCAGGCTAAATGTATTGCCAGCCAAGCTAAATGTAACCGTCGTAGTCTGCAATGCTACTCTTCAGATCTCCAGTAATAACACTAGGTGTGTGTCTCAAATGTTACCCTATTCCCCATATAGTGCACTACTTTTGACCAGAGCCCTATGGGCACTATAAAGGGAATAGGGTGCCATTTGGGAGGTACATTCGAAGACCCGCACGGTGATGTACCTTTGGCTCCCTCTCCGTTGCTCTCTGTGATCTCCTGCTGGCGTTGGGAATGAAAGGTGATGAAGAGGCCTTTAGGAAGCCATCTATCTGTGGCCCTGCAAGCCCTTCATCTTCAAACACTGATACCTACACAGACTAATGCAGCCTGGGCTAACATGCTTTTCTAAGCCTCTTGTTGTTCTCTCTTCTTTCTCCTCGCCGCTCTCTCTGTCGTGGCTTTCCTATTGGCTAAATGCCTGCGGGCAGCAATCTCTTTCAGGGCTACACCTCTTTGAGAAATAGCCTTTATTTTACTGAGGATGGCACAGACAGACTGCCCTGCGATCCTGCAAAGAAAGCAGGCGGTGCTGTGTGTGTGTGTGTGTTTGTGTGTGTGCCTGTGTGTGCCTGCTTGCTTACGTTGCTGAACTCTCTGTAGAATATCAATGGGTGTGAAGGTGACTGGCCTGCAGCCGTGTCTTGTGTGCAACGCTCTGCCCAGCTTCCTCGGCAGCTGCAGATCACTGTTTGTTCAGAACCGACTGGAGCTCTCTCCATCTCTCTGTTTGTTCAGAACCGACTGGAGCTCTCTCCATCTCTCTGTTTGTTCAGAACCGACTGGAGCTCTCTCCATCTCTCTGTTTGTTCAGAACCGACTGGAGCTCTCTCCATCTCTCTGTTTGTTCAGAACCGACTGGAGCTCTCTCCATCTCTGTTTGTTCAGAACCGACTGGAGCTCTCTCCATCTCTGTTTGTTCAGAACCGACTGGAGCTCTCTCCATCTCTCTGTTTGTTCAGAACCGACTGGAGCTCTCTCCATCTCTCTGTTTGTTCAGAACCGACTGGAGCTCTCTCCATCTCTGTTTGTTCAGAACCGACTGGAGCTCTCTCCATCTCTGTTTGTTCAGAACCGACTGGAGCTCTCTCCATCTCTCTGTTTGTTCAGAACCGACTGGAGCTCTCTCCATCTCTCTGTTTGTTCAGAGCCGACTGGAGCTCTTTCCATCTCTGTTTGTTTACTTCTTCTACTGTATGAACACCTGGAGAGAGAGAGAGAGAGAGAGAGAGAGAGAGAGAGAGAGAGAGAGAGAGAGAGAGAGAGAGACAGAGAGAGACAGAGAGAGACAGAGAGAGACAGAGAGAGACAGAGAGAGACAGAGAGAGAGAGAGAGAGACAGAGAGAGAGAGAGAGAGAGACAGAGAGAGACAGAGAGAGAGACAGAGAGAGAGAGAGAGAGAGAGAGAGAGAGAGAGAGAGAGAGAGAGAGAGAGAGAGAGACAGAGAGAGAGAGAGAGAGAGAGAGAGAGAGAGAGAGAGAGAGAGAGAGAGAGAGAGAGAGAGAGAGACAGAGAGAGACAGAGAGAGACAGAGAGAGAGAGAGAGAGAGAGAGAGAGAGAGAGAGACAGAGAGAGACAGAGAGAGAGAGACAGAGAGAGAGACAGAGAGAGAGACAGAGAGAGAGAGAGAGAGAGACAGAGAGAGAGACAGAGAGAGAGACAGAGAGAGAGAGAGAGAGAGAGAGAGAGAGAGAGAGAGAGAGAGAGAGAGAGACAGAGAGAGACAGAGAGAGACAGAGAGAGAGAGAGAGAGACAGAGAGAGAGAGAGAGAGAGAGAGAGAGAGAGACAGAGAGAGAGAGAGAGAGAGAGAGAGAGAGAGAGAGAGAGAGAGAGAGAGAGAGAGAGAGAGAGAGAGAGAGACAGAGAGAGAGAGAGAGAGAGAGAGAGAGAGAGAGAGAGACAGAGAGACAGAGAGAGACAGAGAGAGAGAGAGAGAGAGAGAGAGAGAGAGAGAGAGAGAGAGAGAGAGAGAGAGAGAGAGAGAGAGAGAGAGAGAGAGAGAGAGAGAGAGAGACAGAGAGAGAGAGAGAGAGAGACAGAGAGAGAGACAGAGAGAGAGAGACAGAGAGAGAGAGAGAGAGAGACAGAGAGAGAGACAGAGAGAGAGAGACAGAGAGAGAGAGACAGAGAGAGAGAGAGAGAGAGAGAGAGAGAGAGAGAGAGAGAGAGAGAGAGAGAGAGAGAGAGAGAGCGTGTTTTCCTCTTCTACTGTATCAGCTGTGAAAAGAAGAGTGGTATACAGTGCATTCGGAAAGTATTCAGACCCCTTGACTTTTTCCAAAATTTGTTACATTACAGCCTTATTCTAAAATGGATTAAATATATTTTTTCCCTCATCAATCTACACACAATACCCCATAAGGACAAAGTAAAAACACATTTTTAGATATCACATTTACATAAGTATTCAGAACCTTGACACAGTACTTTGTTGAAGCACCTTTGGCAGCGATTATAGCCTCGAGTCTTCTTGGGTAGGATGCTGTATTTGGGGAGTTTCTCCCATTATTCTCTGCAGATCCTCTCAAGCTTTGTCAGGTTGTATGGGGAGTGTCGCTGCACAGTGTCGCTGCACAGAGATGTTCGATCGGGTTCAAGTCCGGGCTTTGGCTGGGAAACTTAAGGGCATTCAGAGACTTGTCTCGAAGCCACTCCTGTGTTGTTTTGGCTGTGTGCTTAGGGTCGTTGTCCTATTGGAAGGTGAACCTTCGTCCCAGTCTGAGATCCTGAGCATCCTGGAGAAAGTTTTCATCAAGGATCTCTCTGTACTTTGCGCCGTTCATCTTTCCCTCGATCCTGACTAGTCTCCCAGTCCCTGCCACTGAATAACATCCCCACAGCATGATGCTGCCACCACCAGTGCCACCAGTGCCACTGATACGGCCCGCAACCAAAACATGCGGACTCTCCTTCACTGCAGCCGAGGTGAGTAAAACATTTAAACGTGTTAACCCTCGGAAGGCTGCAGGCCCAGACGGCATCCCCAGCCACGCCCTCAGAGCATGCGCAGACCAGCTGGCTGGTGTGTTTACGGACATATTCAATCGATCCCTATCCCAGTCTGCTGTTCCCACATGCTTCAAGAGGGCCACCATTGTTCCTGTTCCCAAGAAAGCTAAGGTAACTGAGCTAAACGACTATCACACCGTAGCACTCACCTCCGTCATCATGAAGTGCTTTGAGAGACTAGTCAAGGACCATATCACCTCCACCCTACCTGACACCCTAGACCCACTCCAATTTGCTTACCGCCCAAATAGGTCCACAGACGATGCAATCTCAACCACACTGCACACTGCCCTAACCCATCTGGACAAGAGGAATACCTATGTGAGAATGCTGTTCGACTACAGCTCAGCATTTAACACCATAGAACCTTCCAAACTCGTCATCAAGCTCGAGATCCTGAGTCTCGACCCCGCCCTGTGCAACTGGGTACTGGACTTCCTGACGGGCCGCCCCCAGGTGGTGAGGGTAGGTAACAACATCTCCTCCCCGCTGATCCTCAACACTGGGGCCCCACAAGGGTGCGTTCTGAGCCCTCTCCTGTACTCCCTGTTCACCCACGACTGCGTGGCCACGCACGCCTCCAACTCAATCATCAAGTTTGCGGACGACACAACAGTGGTAAGCTTGATTACCAACAACGACAAGACGGCCTACAGGGAGGAGGTGAGGGCCCTCGGAGTGTGGTGTCAGGAAAATAACCTCACACTCAACGTCAACAAAACTAAGGAGATGATTGTGGACTTCAGGAAACAGCAGAGGGAACACCCCCCTATCCACATCGATGGAACAGTAGTGGAGAGGGTAGTAAGTTTTAAGTTCCTCGGCGTACACATCACAGACAAACTGAATTGGTCCACCCACACAGACAGCATCGTGAAGAAGGCGCAGCAGCGCCTCTTCCACCTCAGGAGGCTGAAGAAATTCGGCTTGTCACCAAAAGCACTCACAAACTTCTACAGATGCACAATCGACAGCATCCTGTCGGGCTGTATCACCGCCTGGACCGGCAACTGCTCCGCCCACAACCGTAAGGCTCTCCAGAGGGTAGTGCGAGCAGCACCAGGGGCAAACTACCTGCCCTCCAGGACACCTACACCACCCGATGTCACAGGAAGGCCATAAAGATCATCAAGGACAACAACCACCCGAGCCACTGCCTGTTCACCCCGCTATCATCCAGAAGGCGAGGTCAGTACAGGTGCATCAAAGCTGGGACCGAGAGACTGAAAAACAGCTTATATCTCAAGGCCATCAGACTGTTAAACAGCCACCACTAACATTGAGTGGCTGCTGCCAACACACTGACTCAACTCCAGCCACATTAATAATGGGAATTGATGTAAAATATATCACTAGCCACTTTAAACAATGCTACTTAATATAATGTTTACATACCCTACATTATTTATCTCATATGTATACGTATATACTGTACTCTATATCATCTACTGCATCTTTATGTAATACATGTATCACTAGCCACTTTAAACTATGCCACTTTGTTTACATACTCATCTCATATGTATATACTGTACTCGATACCATCTACTGCATCTTGCCTATGCCGCTCTGTACCATCACTCATTCATATATCTTTATGTACATATTCTTTATCCCTTTACACTTGTGTGTGTAAGGTAGTAGTTTTGGAATTGTTAGCTAGATTACTCGTTGGTTATTACTGCATTGTCGGAACTAGAAGCACAAGCATTTCGCTACACTCGCATGAACATCTGCTAACCATGTGTATGTGACAAATAAAATTTGATTTGATTTGACCATGTTTCACTGTAGGGAGGTGCCAGGTTTCCTCTAGATGTGATGCTTGGCATTCAGGCCAAAGAGTTCAATCTTGGTTTCATCAGATCAGAGAATCTTGTTTCTCATGGTGTGAGAGTCCTTTAGATGCCAAGCGGGCTGTCATGTGCTTTTTACTGAGGAGTGGTGGAGTGCTGCAGAAATGGTTGTCCTTCTGGAAGGTTCTCTGTCATAGTGAGCATCAGGTTCTTGGTCACCTCCCTGACCAAGGCCCTTCTTCCCCGATTGCTTAGTTTGGCCAGGCAGCCAGCTCTAGGAAGAGTCTTGGTGCTTCCAAACTTCTTCCATTTAAGAATGATGGAAGCCACTGTGTTCTTGGGGACCTTCAATGCTGCAGAAATATGTTGGTACCCTTCCCCAGATCTGTGCCTCTACACAATCCTGTATCGGAGCTCTACAGACAATTCCTTCGACCTCATGGCTTGGTTTTTGCTCTGACATGCACTGTCAACTGTGGGACCTTATATAGACAGTGCCTTTCCAAATCATGTCCAATCAATTGAATTTTACCACAGGTGGACACCAATCAAGTTGTAGAAACATCTCAAGATTGATCAATGGAAACAGGATGCCCCTGTGCTTATTTTCAAGTCACAAAGCATAATGCTTTGAATACTTATGTAAATAAGGTATTTTTAAATGATTTTCTTTATACATTTGCAAACATCTCTAAAAACCTGCTTTTGCTTTGTCATTATTATTATGTACTATTTGTTGTTAAACCTTTATTTAACTAGTCAAGTCAGCTAAGAACAAATTCTTATTTACAATGATGGCCAAACCCTCCCTAACCTTGACGACGCTGGGCCAATTGTGTGCCACCCTATGGGACTCCTGATCACAGGCAGTTGTGATACAGCCTGGGATCAAACCAGGGTCTGTAGTGACACCTCTAGCACTGAGATGCAGTGCCTTAGACCACTGTGCCACCCGAGAGCCAGTCATTATATTGTGTGTACATTGATTAGTGGATTATTTTTTAAAAATTACATTTTAGAAAAAGGCTGTAATGTAACAAAAATGTAGAAAAAGTCAAAGGGCCTAAATACTTTTCCCGAATGCACTGTATGTGTTTAAAGAGAGAGATGAAGAGAGAGAGAGGAGAGATGGGGTGGGAGAGAGAGAGACGGAGAGATGGGGTGGGAGAGAGAGAGACGGAGAGATGGGGTGGGAGAGAGAGAGAGACGGAGAGATGGGGTGGGAGAGAGAGAGACGGAGAGATGGGGTGGGAGAGAGAGAGACGGAGAGATGGGGTGGGAGAGAGAGAGACGGAGAGAGAGAGGAGAGGTGGTGGGAGAGAGAGACGGAGAGATGGGGTGGGAGAGAGAGAGAAGGAGAGATGGGGTGGGAGAGAGAGAGAGAGAGGAGAGATGGGGTGGGAGAGAGAGAAATGGAGAGATGGGGTGGGAGAGAGAGACGGAGAGAGAGAGGAGAGATGGGGTGGGAGAGAGAGAGAGAGACGGAGAGATGGGGTGGGAGAGAGAAAGATGGAGAGATGGGGTGGGAGAGAGAGAGAGCGAGAGAGAGAGAGAGAGAGAGACGGAGAGAGAGAGAGAGAGAGAGACGGAGAGATGGGGTGGGAGAGAGAGAGACGGAGAGATGGGGTGGGAGAGAGAGAGACGGAGAGAGAGAGGAGAGATGGGGTGGGAGAGAGAGAGGAGAGATGGGGTGGGAGAGAGAGAGAGAGTATGTGAAATTGTTTCTCTATCTCTGTCAGTATCAACTCACAGTTTAGCAGCATGATCATAGACAGTCTACATCCCCATGAACTCTGCCTCTCGTCATATCTCCCCCAGATCCCTCTCTCATATCTGTACCAGGGAATAATGCCAGACGGGTGGTGGTGGTGTGGGACATCTGTTGGTGACGGACAGGAGGTCCGCTGTGAAGTCACCCCTGACAGCAACAGCTGTCTTAGACTAGATTTAATCCCAGACGTGTCAGAACCTGTCTGGGACGTAATTCAGACATCAGTGACACATAGGAATTATCACAGATGGATTTTTCAGACTACCCCTGATCCTCTGCTCATGTGATTGAGGTTGAAAATCTGCTGTTTACTGATGGCCTATGCAGTGGCGGATTTAGGTTTAGGCGACATGTGCAGCCCCCCAGGGCGGCATCTTGCCGGGGACGGCCCGGGGCACCCGCACCAAAACATTTGGAATGATGACATTTGCGCGATCGGTTTTCTATCGTCTCATTTGCACGTCACGTCAAATGAGCGTCACATGATATCATGTCACCATGTGGGACTGTGGGTCAATTAACCTTGTCGTAGTGGGAGCCCTGATTCTAGTTTGTGAGCTAGGCAGGCTACTACTTCTTTTTAATATCCATGAGTCTTATTGTTGTCTATATATTTGTATACATTTTGTTGGCGGGGGGAGGTGGGTTGAAGGGGGGGTTCGCCCAGGGAGCCATACAAGCTAGAACCCCCACTGGGCTTACGTGTGATGTTCTGTTTACTGATGGTCTGTTTACTGATGGTCTATGTGTGATGGTCTGTTTACTGATGGTCTGTTTACTGATGGTCTATGTGTGATGGTCTGTTTACTGATGGTCTGTTTACTGATGGTCTATGTGTGATGGTCTGTTTACTGATGGTCTGTTTACTGATGGTCTATGTGTGATGGTCTGTTTACTGATGGTCTGTTTACTGATGGTCTATGAGTGATGGTCTGTTTACTGATGGTCTATGTGTGATGGTCTGTTTACTGATGGTCTATGTGTGATGGTCTGTTTACTGATGGTCTGTTTACTGATGGTCTATGTGTGACGGTCTGTTTACTGATGGTCTATGTGTGAGGGTCTGTTTACTGATGGTCTATGTGTGATGGTCTGTTTACTGATGTCTATGTGTGATGGTCTGTTTACTGATGGTCTATGTGTAATGGTCTGTTTACTGATGGTCTATGTGTGATGGTTTGTTTACTGATGGTCTATGTGTGATGGTCTGTTTACTGATGGTCTATGTGTGATGGTCTGTTTACTGATGGTCTGTTTACTGATGGTCTATGTGTGATGGTCTGTTTACTGATGGTCTGTTTACTGATGGTCTATGTGTGACGGTCTGTTTACTGATGGTCTATGTGTGATGGTCTGTTTACTGATGGTCTATGTGTGATGGTCTGTTTACTGATGTCTATGTGTGATGGTCTGTTTACTGATGGTCTATGTGTGATGGTCTGTTTACTGATGTCTATGTGTGATGGTCTGTTTACTGATGGTCTATGTGTGATGGTCTGTTTACTGATGGTCTGTTTACTGATGTCTATGTGTGATGGTCTCTTTACTGATGGTCTATGTGTGATGGTCTGTTTACTGATGGTCTGTTTACTGATGGTCTGTTTACTGATGGTCTGTTTACTGATGTCTATGTGTGATGGTCTGTTTACTGATGGTCTATGTGTGATGGTCTGTTTACTGATGGTCTGTTTACTGATGGTCTGTTTACTGATGGTCTATGTGTGATGGTCTGTTTACTGATGGTCTGTTTACTGATGGTCTGTTTACTGACGTCTATGTGTGATGGTCTGTTTACTGATGGTCTGTTTACTGATGTCTATGTGTGATGGTCTGTTTACTGATGGTATATGTGTGATGGTCTGTTTACTGATGGTCTGTTTACTGATGGTCTATGTGTGACAGTCTGTTTACTGATGGTCTATGTGTGATGGTCTGTTTACTGATGGTCTATGTGTGATGGTCTGTTTACTGATGTCTACGTGTGATGGTCTGTTTACTGATGGTCTATGTGTGATGGTCTGTTTACTGATGTCTATGTGTGATGGTCTGTTTACTGATGGTCTATGTGTGATGGTCTGTTTACTGATGGTCTATGTGTGATGGTCTGTTTACTGATGGTCTGTTTACTGATGGTCTGTTTACTGATGGTCTGTTTACTGATGTCTATGTGTGATGGTCTGTTTACTGATGGTCTATGTGTGATGGTCTGTTTACTGATGGTCTGTTTACTGATGGTCTGTTTACTTATGGTCTGTTTACTGATGGTCTGTTTACTGATGGTCTATGTGTGATGGTCTGTTTACTGATGGTCTGTTTACTGATGTCTATGTGTGATGGTCTGTTTACTGATGGTCTATGTGTGATGGTCTGTTTACTGATGGTCTGTTTACTGATGGTCTATGTGTGAAGGTCTGTTTACTGATGGTCTATGTGTGATGGTCTGTTTACTGATGTCTATGTGTGATGGTCTGTTTACTGATGGTCTATGTGTGATGGTCTGTTTACTGATGGTCTATGTGTGATGGTCTGTTTACTGATGGTCTATGTGTGATGGTCTGTTTACTGATGGTCTGTTTACTGATGGTCTATGTGTGACGGTCTGTTTACTGATGGTCTATGTGTGATGGTCTGTTTACTGATGGTCTCTGTGTGATGGTCTGTTTACTGATGTCTATGTGTGATGGTCTGTTTACTGATGGTCTATGTGTGATGGTCTGTTTACTGATATCTATGTGTGATGGTCTGTTTACTGATGGTCTATGTGTGATGGTCTGTTTACTGATGGTCTATGTGTGATGGTCTGTTTACTGATGGTCTATGTGTGATGGTCTGTTTACTGATGGTCTATGTGTGATGGTCTGTTTACTGATGGTCTGTTTACTGATGGTCTATGTGTGACGGTCTGTTTACTGATGGTCTATGTGTGATGGTCTGTTTACTGATGGTCTATGTGTGATGGTCTGTTTACTGATGTCTATGTGTGATGGTCTGTTTACTGATGGTCTATGTGTGATGGTCTGTTTACTGATGTCTATGTGTGATGGCCTGTTTACTGATGGTCTATGTGTGATGGTCTGTTTACTGATGGTCTGTTTACTGATGGTCTGTTTACTGATGGTCTGTTTACTGATGTCTATGTGTGATGGTCTGTTTACTGATGGTCTATGTGTGATGGTCTGTTTACTGATGGTCTGTTTACTGATGGTCTGTTTACTGATGGTCTGTTTACTGATGGTCTATGTGTGATGGTCTGTTTACTGATGGTCTGTTTACTGATGGTCTGTTTACTGATGTCTATGTGTGATGGTCTGTTTACTGATGGTCTGTTTACTGATGTCTATGTGTGATGGTCTGTTTACTGATGGTATGTTTACTGATGTCTATGTGTGATGGTCTGTTTACTGATGGTCTGTTTACTGATGTCTATGTGTGATGGTCTGTTTACTGATGGTCTGTTTACTGATGGTCTGTTTACTGATGGTCTGTTTACTGATAGTCTGTTTACTGATGGTCTGTTTACTGATGGTCTGTTTACTGATGTCTATGTGTGATGGTCTGTTTACTGATGGTCTATGTGTGATGGTCTGTTTACTGATGGTCTGTTTACTGATGGTCTGTTTACTGATGGTCTATGTGTGATGGTCTGTTTACTGATGGTCTGTTTACTGATGGTCTGTTTACTGATGTCTATGTGTGATGGTCTGTTTACTGATGGTCTGTTTACTGATGTCTATGTGTGATGGTCTGTTTACTGATGGTCTGTTTACTGATGTCTGTTTACTGATGTTCTGTTTACTGATGGTCTGTTTACTGATGGTCTGTTTACTGATGTCTATATGTGATGTGGTGTTTTTGTTTCATGTCTATTTATTTTTGTATTGTGAGGGGCTCAGGTGAATTTGGTAACTTGATTCCACCAACACTTTTTTTCATAGTCCAGGAAGGATTTCATTTTTTTTAATCCATATTTTGAGTACAGTACCTGATTTTCATGCACAAAAAATGATCCCTAAAAGTAAAGAATAAAATGTAAAGACCCCTTTCCCAATGCTGGCTTGGCACACTCCCTCATCAGAGGCCAAACTGGGAGTGGAGGGGCTGTTTGTTGCTGGCTAGCCTGGGACACATGGCCAGATGACAATTACACCTAGTCCTGAACAATCCACAGAGCCTAACAGCACAGAGCCTCACAGAGCCTAACAGTGCAGAACCTCACAGAGCCTCACAGCACAGAGCCTCACAGAGCCTAAAAGCACAGTCTCACAGAGCATAACAGCTCTGAGCCTAACAGTGCCTAACAGCTCAAAGCCTAACAGTGCCTAACAGCACAGATCCTAACAGAGCCTAAAAGAGCCTAACAGCACGGGGCTTAACAGCTAAGAGGCTAACAGCACAGATCCTAACAGAGCCTATCAGCACAGAGCATAACAGCTCAGAGCCTAACAGAGACGAACAGCTCCGAGCCAAACAGAGACTAACAGCTCAGAGCCTAACAGAGCCTAACAGCTCAGAGTCTAACAGCTCAGAGCCTAACAGCTCAGAGTCTAACAGCTCAGAGACTAACAGCTCAGAGTCTAACAGCTCAGAGTCTAACAGCTCAGAGACTAACAGCTCAGAGCCTAACAGAGCCTAACAGCTCAGAGACTAACAGCTCAGAGCCTAACAGAGCCTAACAGCTCAGAGTATAACAGCTCAGAGTTTAACAGCTCGGAGTTAACAGCTCAGAGTTTAACAGCTCTGAGTCTAACAGCTCAGAGCCTAACAGAGCTTAACAGCTCAGAGCCTAACAGCACAGATCCTAACAGAGCCTAACAAAGCCAAACAGCACAGAGCATAACAGAGCCTAACAGCACAGAGCTTAACAGCTCAGAGCAAAACAGTGCCTAACAGCACAGAGCCTAACAGCTCAGAGCCTAACAGCACAGATCCAAACAGAGCCTAACAGCACAGAGCCTAACAGCACAGAGCCTAACAGCTCAGAGTTTAACAGCACAGAGTCTAACAGCTCAGAGTTTAACAGCACAGAGTCTAACAGCTCAGAGTTTAACAGCACAGAGTCTAACAGCTCAGAGTTTAACAGCACAGAGTCTAACAGCTCAGAGTTTAACAGCACAGAGTCTAACAGCTCAGAGTTTAACAGCACAGAGTATAACAGCTCAGAGTTTAACAGCTCAGAGTTAACAGCTCAGAGTTTAACAGCACAGAGTCTAACAGCTCAGAGTTTAACAGCACAGAGTATAACAGCTCAGAGTTTAACAGCACAGAGTATAACAGCTCAGAGTTTAACAGCTCAGAGTTAACAGCTCAGAGTTTAACAGCACAGAGTCTAACAGCTCAGAGTTTAACAGCTCGGAGTTAACAGCTCAGAGTTTAACAGCTCAGAGTCTAACAGAGTTTAACAGCTCAGAGCCTAACAGAGCCTAACAAAGCCAAACAGCACAGAGCATAACAGAGCCTAACAGCACAGAGCTTAACAGCTCAGAGCAAAACAGTGCCTAACAGCTCAGAGCCTAACAGCACAGATCCAAACAGAGCCTAACAGCACAGAGCCTAACAGCACAGAGCCTAACAGTACAGAGCCTAACAGCTCAGAGCCTAACAGTACAGAGCCTAACAGTACAGAGCCTAACAGTACAGAGCCTAACAGTACAGAGTCTAACAGCTCAGAGTCTAACAGCTCAGAGACTAACAGCTCAGAGCCTAACAGAGCCTAACAGCTCAGAGACTAACAGCTCAGAGCCTAACAGAGCCTAACAGCTCAGAGTCTAACAGCTCAGAGTCTAACAGCTCAGAGTTTAATAGCACAGAGTATAACAGCTCAGAGTTTAACAGCTCGGAGTTAACAGCTCAGAGATTAACAGCTCTGAGTCTAACAGCTCAGAGCCTAACAGAGCTTAACAGCTCAGAGCCTAACAGCACAGATCCTAACAGAGCCTAACAAAGCCAAACAGCACAGAGCATAACAGAGCCTAACAGCACAGAGCTTAACAGCTCAGAGCAAAACAGTGCCTAACAGCTCAGAGCCTAACAGCACAGATCCAAACAGAGCCTAACAGCACAGAGCCTAACAGCACAGAGCCTAACAGCTCAGAGTTTAACAGCACAGAGTCTAACAGCTCAGAGTTTAACAGCACAGAGTCTAACAGCTCAGAGTTTAACAGCACAGAGTCTAACAGCTCAGAGTTTAACAGCACAGAGTATAACAGCTCAGAGTTTAACAGCTCAGAGTTAACAGCTCAGAGTTTAACAGCACAGAGTCTAACAGCTCAGAGTTTAACAGCACAGAGTATAACAGCTCAGAGTTTAACAGCTCGGAGTTAACAGCTCAGAGTTTAACAGCTCAGAGTCTAACAGAGTTTAACAGCTCAGAGCCTAACAGAGCCTAACAAAGCCAAACAGCACAGAGCATAACAGAGCCTAACAGCACAGAGCTTAACAGCTCAGAGCAAAACAGTGCCTAACAGCTCAGAGCCTAACAGCACAGATCCAAACAGAGCCTAACAGCACAGAGCCTAACAGCACAGAGCCTAACAGTACAGAGCCTAACAGTACAGAGCCTAACAGTACAGAGCCTAACAGTACAGAGCCTAACAGTACAGAGCCTAACAGCTCAGAGCCTAACAGCACAGATCCAAACAGAGCCTAACAGTACAGAGCCTAACAGCTCAGAGCCTAACAGTACAGAGCCTAACAGTACAGAGCCTAACAGTACAGAGCCTAACAGTACAGAGCCTAACAGTACAGAGCCTAACAGCACAGAGCCTAACAGCACAGAGCCTAACAGTACAGAGCCTAACAGTACAGAGCCTAACAGTACAGAGCCTAACAGTACAGAGCCTAACAGTACAGAGCCTAACAGCACAGAGCCTAACAGTACAGAGCCTAACAGCTCAGAGCCTAACAGTACAGAGCCTAACAGTACAGAGCCTAACAGTACAGAGCCTAACAGTACAGAGCCTAACAGTACAGAGCCTAACAGTACAGAGCCTAACAGTACAGAGCCTAACAGTACAGAGCCTAACAGCACAGAGCCTAACAGTACAGAGCCTAACAGTACAGAGCCTAACAGTATAGAGCCCAACAGTACAGAGCCTAACAGTACAGAGCCTAACAGTACAGAGCCTAACAGCACAGAGCCTAACAGTACAGAGCCTAACAGCTCAGAGCCTAACAAAGCCAAACAGCACAGAGCATAACAGTGCCTAACAGCTCAGAGCCTAACAGCACAGATCCAAACAGAGCCTAACAGCACAGAGTTTAACAGCACAGAGTATAACAGCTCAGAGTATAACAGCTCAGAGTTTAATAGCACAGAGTATAACAGCTCAGAGTTTAACAGCTCAGAGCCTAACAGCACAGATCCAAACAGAGCCTAACAGCACAGAGCCTAACAGCACAGAGCCTAACAGCACAGAGCCTAAAAGCTCAGAGTTTAACAGCACAGAGTATAACAGCACAGAGTTTAACAGCTCGGAGTTAACAGCTCAGAGTTTAACAGCTCAGAGCCAAACAGCGACTAACAGCTCAGAGCCTAACAGAGCCTAACAAAGCCAAACAGCACAGAGCATAACAGAGCCTAACAGCACAGAGCCTAACAGCTCAGAGCCTAACAGAGACTAACAGCTCAGAGTCTAACAGCTCAGAGTTTTATAGGCCAGAGTATAACAGCTCAGAGTTTAACAGCTCGGAGTTAACAGCTCAGAGTTTAACAGCCAGGTGTTAACAGCTCAGAGTTTAACAGCTCAGAGTTTAACAGCTCAGAGTCTAACAGAGTTTAACAGCTCCGAGTCTAACAGAGTTTAACAGCTCAGAGTTTAACAGCTCTGAGTCTAACAGCTCAGAGTCTAACAGCTCAGAGCCTAATAGAGCATAACAGCACAGAGCATAACAGCACAGAGCATAACAGCACAGAGCATAACAGCACAGAGCATAACAGCACAGAGCCTAACAGAGCATAACAGCACAGAGCTTAACAGCACAGAGCCTAACAGTACAGATCCAAACAGAGCCTAACAGCACAGAGCCTAACAGCACAGAGCCTAACAGCTCAGAGTCTAACAGCTCAGAGTTTAACAGCACAGAGTCTAACAGCACAGAGCCTAACAGCTCAGAGTATAACAGCTCAGAGTTTAACAGCTCGGAGTTAACAGCTCAGAGTTTAACAGCTCGGAGTTAACAGCTCAGAGTTTAACAGCTCAGAGTTTAACAGCTCAGAGTTGAACAGCTCGGAGTTAACAGCTCAGAGTTTAACAGCTCAGAGTATAACAGCTCAGAGTTTAACAGCTCGGAGTTAACAGCTCAGAGTTTAACAGCTCAGAGTCTAACAGAGTTTAACAGCTCAGAGTTTAACAGAGTTTAACAGCTCAGAGTCTAACAGAGTTTAACAGCTCAGAGTCTAACAGAGCCTAACAGCTCAGAGCCAAACAGAGTCTAACAGCTCAGAGTTTAACAGCTCAGAGTCTAACAGCTCAGTCTAACAGCTCAGAGTCTAACAGCTTAGAGTCTAACAGCTCAGAGTTTAACAGCTCAGAGTCTAACAGCTCAGTCTAACAGCTCAGAGTCTAACAGCTCAGAGTCTAACAGCTCAGAGTTTAACAGCTCAGAGTCTAACAGAGTCTAACAGCTCAGAGTCTAACAGCTCAGAGTCTAACAGCTCCCTCCATACTGCCTGGGTATATTTATCCCTCCAGCGGCTCTTGCCAAGGGATTTTGGATCACTCCGGAGCGAGCATATAACTAAAGCCCTGAAAATCCTCCAGAATGTTCTAGTCACCCCAATTACAAATCTCCTCACCATCGTAGTCATCAAAGGCCTAAGATGTTGAAGTGTTTGGGTTTTAAGTTGGGTAGAAGAGATGATCTCCCTGCAAACGGTGATATGTCACATACAGATGTATCGGTAAATACATGCATGCATATTGTGTGTGTGTGTTTATATGATTCTGCATCCATTTGCAACATTTTCATAGCAACACTTCTGAAACTGAATACAGAAAAATATTAACTAAATATTTTTTCATAACTTAAGGGGACTTGAACAAGTGTATAATGTTTTTCTGTCAGATTGACAGAAGTGCAACATTAGCTGAGCTGTACTCTGTGGGGGGTCTGCATTAGGAGAGAGCTGTACTCTGTAACCTCTTTGGTCCACAGGACTCCTCACCAAACCTTTTAGCTTAAATGTTGTTTTAGAGAAATGTCCCTCACCGCAGGGTCTCTGTACATTCTATAGAACCACCACACTGTCACCCAGCATTATCATGTGCATTCCAGGTGTTTTTAAAACACTATTGAAAAGCACTTCATACCTGTAGTGGTTACATTCATTTTACATACAGTATACACATGTAGGGTTTCAATTTGACCAGTTTCTCACAGCAGGAAAATACATTATAATGAATATGTGTTTTGTAAGGGTTAATAAAACATTTTGTGGGCAAATCAAGTCTGAAATGTTAAATTGGAAATTACAAACTTTTTAAAACAAGTTGTGCCATTTCCTGCTGTGCTTTTAGGCTTTATTCTCTCTCTGGTCAAAAACATGTGTCCATGTAATGTAGCGTTAGGATACTTTTCTTAGTGACATGGGAGAGTAAATGTGACAGTTTTACCAGTGACCTTTTTTATAAAACATGGCATAAATAAATACATTAATTGGGCATGTCTACTTGGATGGCAGAAACCCCCCGAATTTTTCTAAAAGCTGTTTGTCACCCGTCCCCTGTCTGAATGGCCCTGCTAACTGTTCTTTAATCGACTGGTGTCCACATGAACTGTGGGGTGGGGTGAGGTCTCGTGGGAGAGAGAGAGAGAGAGGGGGAAGTGGGGGGTATGAGGGGCGGACACTGCTCCCAGGGGGTTCCCCATAAAGCTAACTTGGGTGGTCATTTTGGGAGGGGGACGGGGGGGTTTGTGGGGGATGGAAGGCAGTTGGAATTCTGTGAACCTCCCGTCGGCAGGCAAGTTCATGAATACCAGTGCCACTACATTGTTGCGACTTGTATTGACTTAAAGAGAGCCAAACAATTCTCTTTTCAGAGTACACCTCATTGTCCTCCCACAGCGCTGGCTATGAATATTATCAATCCCTTAAATATTACCCTCTTTGTATCCGACGGCAATGGAGAGGTAGATGGCCATAAGAAAGTATAAATTAAATCTCTGTGGGCCTTTGTGAAGCATTAGAGAGAGGGGTGAGAGTGGGACTGGGCGGCTATTGAATGGGAGTGAATGATAGGGGCGTTTTGGGAAAATTACCCATCAGGCAACACAGTATCATCAACACAATTCCACTGGGGCCGGGTTGCCAGGTTTGGAAGATTGACACTGCGTGGCAGCGGTGGCCAACAGGGGCCGAGCGACTACGTCTCCTCTCACACGCAGGCAGCAGGCAGCTTGGGAAAATGAAGATGTTCATTAAAACAGGAAGGATTAGTCTTGGCTTAAATCATTATTATGGTAATACACGGGCTGGGAGGACAGATAAATGGAGACTCACCTTATCAAAACAAACAGCTTTAAGTGCAGGTCCTTCTGTGGGAAGGAAGGAACCTCCAGACTGCAGCCTTGTTGTTTTCTAGTCTTCTCCTCCCCAAAACAACACGGCTGGCTCAGGGAGGAAGGGAGAACGGCGGATGTTGTTTTCACATTGTCTTTTCTTTCTGTCTAGAATGGCTTTTTCATTCCTGTCTGTCTGTTTTATTCTATTCTAGGGAAGCTCCTTCATCTCAATGGGATTTTCTTGTTACGTAATGGTTAAATGAAATGAAACGGTAATTTTGTAACAATTATTTAGTAATTACTTTTTGGTTTCTTGGTGATCACTATGTGGTACAAGATAGTTACCAAACATATTGCATTTCTTGCAAGATATACCAGGTTAACTCCAGCTGAAAGAAGATTTACAAAATAACTCCTTCCAGATAAAATGTGTTTAATCTGTGTTAAGTTATCCCTCGCTAAATCCAGGCATCTAAAGTTTGTCATTTCCACTTTAAAATGTCAGACTTGATTTGCCCTTGCGAAAAATGTATCAACCCCTACAAAAAAAATGTCCATTAATTATAATCCACATAATAATTCACATTTCCTGTTGCTGCAGGATTATTTTCCCGCTGTAGCAAAGTGGCTCAAATTAAGATCCTACATCTGTAGTTATTCTGGAATGGTCACTCTATTCAGTTGTCACTCCGATTCACTTAGTGAAGATTATCAAGAGGATGGAAGAAGTGTACTGGAGCAGAGTGAAAACCATGTGTCTGAACATTGTGTGGGTGTTGTATCCATCCAAGGCCTCTGGCATAAAGACGCACCCCCTCTCACATCAGCCTCCATAAAGCCTGCTGTTAGCGGAGGAGAGTGTGTGCACTCAGCTTTTGTGTTCCCTGACGTTTTCTGTTCTTTCCCCTGCGAGGTAGATGCATGGACTGTTGGGCTACTGCTGCGATGTTGTCTCCTACCTTAGAGTCTTAGACCGTGTCTTAGCCACACACACACAAACACACACATTTCGTGTGCCCGGGCAGTGACAGAGAGATAACTTCCAACTTTGTTTTGACAATTTTGATTAAGCAGCGGAAAGGAACACCTGTACAGCAGTGGGAACAATACGCCGGGCCTTTAGAGAGATTGATTTTCTACATTAAAAAGGGCCCTTTGTCTAAAACCCAGGGCTGCTTTGTTATGCTAAAGAGAGATGGAAGATTCCCAATTCAATTTCACCTGAGCGCTGGTCAGCTATACGCTCCTCTTTTGTCCCGTCCCTCGAGCACGGTTCCAGTCTTTTAAACCGCAATTTAGCTGCCGTGGTGGACAGAGGGGAAATTGACAGGCGGAAGAGGGGTACTATCCCTCTCTCTCTCTTTCTCTCTCTGTCTATCTGTCTCTCTCCCATCATGATGGAAACATTATGGCCGCCATTCAGCCTACGTAGAGAGAGAGACGTGACATAGTCAGATCCAACACCCTCACCCCAAAACAGCCAGATTACTGAACTAATAACATTTACTACAGGGAGAAAACAAATTCTGTTAACTCTGTGATGAGTGAACCCCTTTTCAGGTGTGACAGTGTCACCCAGCCATAGAGTCCTGATGTTCCTCATAGCCTCAGCCTCAGCCTCACAATGGCAATTAAATAGCAATCTCACAGAGTGGTCATATCTGACTGGACTTTCCAATCAAAAAGCGCAGCTCTACATCTACCTGACAATCTACATTAATGAGGTTTGAGAGTGAAGATTAAAAAAAGAATTCTTCTGGGTTTGAACTTTTTCAAGCTGCTTTGCTGTAAATGGTGGGTTACGTTGGGTATTGTTTGTTGGCTGTAGTGGCAGTGCTTGCTGGTGATGCTATTGAGCATGGCAGATCATGTATGGCTTGACCTTAGACTGGACACTCATAACCTACAAGACGCACGCTCACACACACACACACACACACACACACACACACACACACACACACACACACACACACACACACACACACACACACACACACACACACACACACACACACACACACACACACACACACACACACACACATATGATTCAAAATATCCCAGCCTCTTGCTAGACCGTCATTGTAAGTAAGAATTTGTTCTTAATTGACTTGGTTAAATAAAGATATACACTACATGTCCAGAAGTATGTGGACACCTGCTCATCGAACATCTCATTCCAAAATCATGGGCATTAACATGGAGTTGGTCCTCCCTTTGCTGCTATAACAGCCTCCACTCTCCTGGGAAGGCTTTCCACTAGATGATGGAACATTGCTGCAGGGACTTGATTCCATTCAGCCACAAGAGCATTGAGGTCAGGCACTGATGTTGGGCTATTAGGACTGGCTCGCAGTCGGCGAGTCTGTATGTTGGCAGCAGCCTCTCTATGTTAGTGATGGCTGTTTAACAGTCTAATGGCCTTGAGATCGAAGCTGTTTTTCAGTCGCTCGGTTCCAGTTTAGATGCACCTGTACTGACCTCGCCTTCTGGATGATAGCGGGGTGAACAGGCAGTGGCTCGTTGCGGTGATACATCCTGACAGGATGCTCTCGATTGTGCATCTGTAAATGTTTGTGAGTGTCTTGTGACAAGCCAAATTTCTTCAACCTCCTGAGGTTGAAGATGCGCTGTTGCGCCTTCTTCACCACGCTATCTGTGTGGGTGGACCATTTCAGTGTGTCCGTGATGTGTTGTTGTTGGTAATCAGGCCTACCACTGTAGTGTCGTCTGCAAACTTGAGGATTGAGTTGGAGGCGTGCATGGCCATGCAGTCATGGGTGAACAGGGAGCACAGGAGAGAGCTGAGAACGCACCCTTGTGGGGCCCCAGTGTTTAGGATCAGCCGGGTGGAGATGTTGTTTCCTACCTTCACCACCTTGGGGCGGCCCGTCAAAGTCCAGAACCCAGCTGCACAGGGCAGGGTCGAGACCCATGGTCTCGAGCTTAATGATGAGTTTGGAGGGTTCTATGGTGTTAAATGCTGAGTTGTAGTCAATGAACAGCATTCTTACATAGGTATTCCTGTTAACACAACGTGCCATTGGAACACAGGAGTGAATGGTTGCTGATAATGGTCCTCTGTACGCCTAAATCAAATCAAATCAAATCAAATCAATATCTATGTAGGTATTCCATTCAAAATCAGCCGTTTCCAGCTACAATAGTCATTTACAACATTAACAATGTCTACACTGTATTTCTGATCTATTTGATGTTATTTTAATGGACAAAAAATGTGTTTTTCTTTCAAAAACAAGGACAGGGTCTAAATGACCCCAAACTTTTGAACAGTAGTGTAGGGACCATACAGGTACTCTACTGCCTTTTCCTTATACAAAATGAAGACTATGTAGAGTGAGAGAGAATCTCAAGGACCTTAGCCAGTCTTTCCAGCTATCCCTTCAAAACAGAGCCGTGTGGTTGTAATGCACGTAGTTTCTCCCCATCGTTTCACTGTTTCTCTCTCTCTCTCTCTCATCAGCATGATCCCTCACTCTCTCTGTCTGCCAAGTATTAGTATTCTGCTTGTCTCTGCGCCCAGAGAGAATTAAGGAACAGCAAGAGGAGAATTTGAACGGCTTCCATAAAGTCTTCAAACTCTTTTGGAATTAGGAGAAAAAAGAGAGGAGGAATTAAAAGGAGGGAGGCAGAGGATGATAAAGAAATAGTCGTATCATCAGAAATGTTTATAAAAGTGTTGGATGAGAGGAAGGAGGAGAGGTTTCTGTGATTCTGGTTTTAGGGGGGGGGGATTTGATCATCTTAATCGTTGCCTAGGGTGACAGCGTTGTTACATTCACACTAAGGGAAGACTGGGAACAGGACCAGGGAAAGCTTGCTGTGGAGTGGAGTGGAGTGGAGTGGAGACAGACAGACAGACAGACAGACAGACAGACAGACAGACAGACAGACAGACAGACAGACAGACAGACAGACAGACAGACAGACAGACAGACAGACAGACAGACAGACAGACAGACAGACAGACAGACAGACAGACAGACAGACAGACAGACAGACAGACAGACAGACAGACAGACAGACAGACAGACAGACAGACAGACAGACAGACAGACAGACAGACAGACAGACAGACAGACAGACAGACAGACAGACAGACAGACAGACAGACAGACAGACAGACAGACAGACAGACAGACAGAGACAGACAGACAGACAGACAGACAGACAGACAGACAGACAGACAGACAGACAGACAGACAGACAGACAGACAGACAGACAGACAGACAGACAGACAGACAGACAGACAGACAGACAGACAGACAGACAGACAGACAGACAGACAGAGAGAGAGAGTCAATGTTGGAAAACACACAGTGACTCCTTGGCCTCCCAGTGATTAATTAGGGAGGAGCAGAGAGGATGAGTATAGAGGAATGGGAAGGAGAAGAACAGAGGAGAATTGGGGAGTGGAAGACGAGTTGAGAGCAGGGTTGGGGTTAATTCCACAAATGTAATTCTTAATCATTTCCATTTCCCTGTAAATTCCATTGAATTCAATTCAAATTTCAGGTCAGTCTTTGAATCCAGCGATAATTCAATTCCTCTCAATTCCAATGTTAGGTCAATTCAAAGAATTTAATTCCCAATTCAATTGTATCCCCAATAATTCCACAAATTAAAATTAAATTCCCTCT
The DNA here is from genome assembly GCF_018296145.1 of Oncorhynchus tshawytscha. NCBI lineage: Eukaryota > Metazoa > Chordata > Actinopteri > Salmoniformes > Salmonidae > Oncorhynchus > Oncorhynchus tshawytscha. The sequence goes on along the minus strand of NC_056442.1, from coordinate 3,105,907 downwards.
GGCTTTCAGGCTGATCATGCCAATGTTCAAACAGCCTACAGATGTAGGATCTTAATTTGATCAGTCTTTTTTTGCTGAGGATTTTCCTGCATAGCAAGAAATGCAAACTTGTGGTGTATTCTAGGTTTAAAAAGGCTTCTAAAGTTTGTAATTTCCACTTTAAAATGTTAGACTTGATTTTCCCTAATGGGAAATGCATCAACCCAAAAAATGTCCATTAATTATAATCCACATAATCATTCACATTTCCAGTCGCTGCAGGATTATTTTCCTGCTGTAGCAAACTGTCAAATGAAGATCCTACATCTGTAGTTATACTGGAAATGTAAAAAGTTTAAATGATTTAAAACAAGTCCTGAGGTACATTTTTTACTAACTACATTCATTCCAAATGTACAAATATTGAATTCCAAGTCCATTTTTTTTTTACAATTCCAATTCATTTCCAATTCAAACAGTCAAAACAGTCTAATTGCAATTCCATAACTTGAAAACTTTTAAAATTCAAATTTAATTCAGGGTAAATTCTCCACTTCATGAGTGAATAATTTTTTAAATATCTAATTAAATTGGAATTGACCTGAACCCTGGTTGAGATACAAATCAGTGCACACCTATAAATGCTGCAAACTTAAATTTGCATAATGTCCATAAGAACATTAAGAATATCCATATTGATGTCCCCATAAGTGTTAAAAAAAAATGTAATAAATGACACCATTATTTAGAGGGCAATGCTACAAGTCAGTGAGTCATTGGGATCCTGTGTGTCCAGGGCTACAGCCCAGAGGGAGTGGTGACCAGAGCAGCCTGGCTACAGAACTGTTCTGTTCAAACGTTGGTGACGACGGTGACAAAAGCTTGGCCCTGGGTGACACTAGGGAAACCCCATTCACTCTTTGGGAGCACTGTGTTCGTGTGTGGCTTCGATATCACACATGTTTAACTGTGTTGGGACCTGTTATGGACAAAATAGCAGATCACTTTATAGTAGGCCTAAATACTGCCCCAGCCTTATGAACAAATTGAGTGCTATTTTCCTGCAATTAATTAATAGAACGGAACAAATCCAATAACTGGTCCAGGTCATTTAAAGGTTGTGGAACTGACATTCTGCTGGGGGAAGAAACAACAACAACTCATTATTCTCCATGCAAGGGTTAGTGTTCACGGTATTTCTCCAACGGAGCTTTTCTCACTTTCCATTTAGCAACAAATTGACTGACAAATCCAGCAACAATGTGGATGGCGAACCCTGGAATCCCTTCCTGGGTTTGTCGGTCCCCAACATGATCTGGGTGCTGTTTACCTCAGAGATGGGCTGCTTTATCCCTCTACAGTTACAGTATCCAATCTGGATAGAAACAAAACTAGCGCTAACGATAACTAGCACAGTGCTAATACTAGCCCGGTTCTTCTGCATGTGACAGGCCCACTAATAGGATTTAATAGGGTCCATTTGCATGTCAGGGTTTTTGATTTTCTGAAGGAAAGAATGAAAGAAAAAGAAAGGAGGGAGGAAGGAGGGAGGGGAAAAGGGGAGGAGGGGGAATTAAACACTAAATGCACACTGCAGCACCAATTGGTTTCAAGAAGACATTTTTCTGACAATCGTTGAAGCCCAATTATATTGGACTGGCTGTGTCTTTACTGAGTGGTATGCTACACCGAGCCTCCATTTTGAACAACAAACGTCTCTCATGCCAACCTTGTCAACTCCCGTATCCCACACATCTGTCTCCTTCAGAGAAGTGGAGCCTCTTCCTTTTGTGCTCCAGCTCTCGTTCGGTACGAAAGTTCTGAAATCCATACTCATATACTGTCTCACTTTGACAGTAACAGGTAGGCTATTAATCAGATGAAAGCACAGCTCGGCAGCGCAGTAAAGATACTGCCACTTGTGCCTTATTCTAATAACCACTCTGGGACATATACCTGAATCAATCATCTCTACTTTGAGAGTCTACTGAGTCTCCTGAGCTTTTGAATGGTTTTCTACTGTCTGTATTAACTGTTCAAACAGTGTAGGGTGTCTGTGTGTGTTTGTAGAGCGAGGATGACGTGACAGTCAGTCAGTGTAGGTGGATCTCATATTACTCTGTACCGTGAGAGGAACAAGTCTATGTCTCTTCCCAAACCACATCCTATTCCCTATATAGTACACTACTTTTGACCAGGACCCATAGGGATGCAATGTTCAATTCATATGCCTTGGTAGTTAATTGTCTGGTTGACAAGGCCAGTCTGGAGAGCCTGGTAAAGTGTTTTTATACAGCACATTGACATTACTAGATACAGAGTACTCTATGAGTACTCAGAGTACTCATTGTTAGGCAGCATCTAAGATCTTGGTCAACATATGCACTTGATTTATCTTCAGCTCAGCAATTTTGGGGCTGTTCCATTTATTTAATTGTGGAAAAATAAACCAATTACAGCCCAAGTATTTGAAAGTATTTGACATGTATGTGATTGACCCAGGTCTGCAATACACTGTAAGGCCCAGTTGACTTAGTGTCTAGTCAACCAACAGTCGCCTAGTGAGGTATGTATCAGATTCTTTTTGGTCCTTTGTAAGAAGTTAACAAGCTAGAATGGGTGATTTCCTAAAAGCTCTATATTTACACACTGAGTTTTTATCGTGACAGTAATATCTAGCACTCTTCTTCTCTATTCACTGTAGGAGTGACTTTGTAAGGCGCCTCCCAAGCTTATCTGAACTCACAACTAGGAGGAGAAAAAGTACAATTGTCTCCACATTCGTTTGAAGACCATGAATTATTTCAAATACGACACTATAAGAAATGCCTAATGAATTAATAAGTGTGCAGAGAAATGCCATTCACTCTGATATCAAAATGTAGCATGAAGCTATCCATTACCATCGTATATATTTTTTAGAGTTTGTGTTATTAATTTCATCTTCTGATTTTAATTGGTTTTAATTTTCAATTAATAATCTTATTCAAAGAATAATCAGTTCACTGTGTGTGTGCGGGCTTTCTGAACCGGAGTAGCTCAAATCAAGAAGATGATGAAAGTTGAACAAACAAATCTATACGCTATTGTCATCTTTATGTGTGTGTGCGTGCGCATTCGTTCGTGCGTTCGTGTGTGTGAGTGTAGGCCCTGTCAGGTCAGGGCTGTGGGTAGGCAGTCATGCTTTGAGGAAGTGGTGGGCAGCCCATCTCCTCGGGGGGTTCTATCTCAGTGTGGATGATTAGATGGCTTGGGTCGGATTCCTGATTCCTGAGCCAGAGCCAAGCTCTCCTATAGCCCAGATGGATGGAGAGAGACTGGAAGAGAGAGAGAGAGGGAGCGATAGTGAGAGGGACAGAGAGAGAAGCTATAGCTCTATAGCTGTACCAGTAATCCCCCTGCTCTCTCAGGCTCAGTCCCCGGCCTGGGAGCCGCTGTTTATTGGCGTGTAATGGGATCAGGATGTGGCGTAGTCAATATCAGAGCAAACATCGGCGAGTAAAGTGGCTGATCCGGGGGGAGATGAGAGGACTAATCCCTCTACAGCCCTGAGGAGATGCTCTCCCTCTCCTCCTCTCTCCTCTTCTCCATGGCTTTATTATCCCCCGATTGGCTTACTCTGCAGGCAAACACAGGGAGCCGTGGCCGAGTGGGATGAGGAGAGGGGGGCACAGGCTGCTAAATATACTGTGTGTGTGTGTGTGTGTGTGTGTATGTGTGTTTGTGTGTGCGCACGCCGTAGAAGATGCTTAGATTTATCTGTTTAGTTGCCGAGAGATTAAACCTGATAATCCCCTTCCTAAACCAAGACCCCCCTCCCACCCACCCACTGGCGTCTCCTTTGGAATGACTTGAAGTGGCTGGATGTTTGAAATATAAGAAGTTCCACTCATTTTTGCCTTGTGCCGTTGTGCTTCGGTGATCAGAAAGAGAATTGACGCCCTTCTTATTGTCATCAACATCAATCTCAAATATTTTCTTGTCATTCTGCCCCCAAGGAGTGAGGTAATTGATTGGTGGGATTACTGTGGTAACATTTCATTTATTGTGTTTTTAATGCATGGATCTTTTCCTACCATCTTGTTGGTGGTAGGCGATGAGATGAATATACTGTAGGAGTTGACTTGGATAGGAGAGATCTTAGAGTTTGTCCTTCAGTTGATTGACTGTCAGTGCCTTTCAGTACTCCGAAAACAATTTCAATGTTGTCTGTAAGAAAAGGTGTGACATATAATTGAGGGTCATTGAAAGCTAGATACCTAGAAACTCAGACAGCCATCTGAAAATTACTGTTGATACTTTGAGAAGGAAGAATATCACTCCGACTTCGTCAGAAATGCGTGAGTTGTGCATTTCGTGTATTTTTTGAAAAGTTCAGTTTGAGCTGATTCGAAGAAAGCCTTGAGTAAGATATTGTTTAAAAAACTGTCCATTCTACTTAATTACTTTTTGTTTGAGGTCAATAGTGCTCTTTGTATGAAGGCCTACAATCAGCCCAAGGTTCTGCCTCGGGCTGATGGTCAGGGGGCCAGAACATCATTACAAATCATTTGTAGACTGCAAATTGACAGCGAGGAAACACAAACCGATCAGAGGTGGTCAAATGTAAACATTGCTTACATTCACGTTTCTCTCCACTATGTGAGGGAATACCTTGGAACAGATTTCCCCAAATTATATATATTTTTTAACTAGTCAGGTCAGTTAAGAACAAATTCTTATTTACAATGATGGCCTACAAGGGAACAGTGGATTTGATTTTTACATTGTCAGCTCGGGGATTCGATCCAGCAACCTTTTGGTTACTGGCTAAACGCTCTAACCACTAGGCCACCTGGAACTGATTTGCTGGTGTCTTTACAGCCTTTTTATGTCCAACAATAATAAAAAAAAGATGTATAAAAAAAATGGGGGTCAAATACAATCACCCAGGAACCCTGACCTACAGTATGAGACTGAAGGTTACATTAAGATGTTTCAGGAAGAGTCCTTGTTACAGGAATGTCTGATGGACATTAGTCCTTAAGCATCACATTTCAACACAGGATGACTTTACTATCCCCCTCAGTGGGCAATTTACCATCGAAGACATTATCTGGAACACAAGAACAATTACTGTACAACTAAATACATCCTTAGTACATGTAGAAAAATAAAGGAAAGGAAGCACTGTTAGGGTACACACAAGTAGGTGTTGGTCAAGTTGGTCAAAGGTTGGTCAAAGGGGATGATTAAGTCTTTAAAAATCAAGGAGGACCAAGGCACTCATCACAGAATTAAAATACCTTTTATTTGTGAGGCATGTTCAATGTTCAAAGATTTTAAACCTCTGACGCGTTTCGGCAGCATGGCCTTCATCAGGGAGGACATTTTAATGATATGAAAAGTGACTTGTACATCCTTACTACATTGTGCACTTATGTGCTTTACCTGGTAACTCACCTTACCTGCAGTTATTATCAACAGAGTCATTCCATTTTAGTTACCAGATTACGTATAGAGTTGTACTGTTTGGGCTGGGCGTAATGGCAGATGTTGCAGATGTCGCCAGGAACCTTCCCAACCATAATGTACACAGTATGTTATACACAGTAACAGTATGTTATACACAGTATGTTATACACAGTATGTTATACACAGTATGTTATACACAGTATGTTACACACTGTATGTTATACACAGTATGTTATGCACTGTATTCAAATGACAGACTCTATGGTCTTCACACACACTGCATGTGGTACTTCCGGGCTCTGAGAGTCTTTGTATTGGTGTAATTTGTTTACCTACTCCTGCGGGTTTGTTTCCCGAGCGTTTGCATGTGAAGACCTTGAATTACGAGCCACCCCACACATCGCCCGGGCGCCAGACATGCCATCTTCTCCCCACCCCGCTGCTCACAATTTCATGTCTTTCTTAACTCACCTCAGCGTGGTATTTTCTTTCATCCCTTTTTCTCTCTCCCTCCTCCCTTCTTTCATCCCCTTTTCTCTCTCCCTCCTCCTCCCTTCTTTCATCCCCTTTTCTCTCTCCCTCCTCCTCCCTTCTTTCATCCCCTTTTCTCTCTCCCTCCTCCTCCCTTCTTTCATCCCCTTTTCTCTCTCCCTCCTCCTCCCTTCTTTCTTTCTCCTTTTCTCCAGTTTGATGAATACTAAGTGTTTACCTTTGGTGGTGACATACTAAACAAATCATAAAGGGGATTGTCCTTCTCTTAGTAGTTTATTAGAGAATGGTCCTGTATTTTATCACATATTAATCACACAGACAATTTACATTTTCAACTGATCCAGTAGGTTTTTTTGCTTTCTTTGGAATTCATTGTAACAAGCACCACTGTGTACCATTTGGTGCTAGGTAGCAATTTGATGCTTTGTACAATTGTGGAATTGTGGAAATCTTTGAATAGGAACAAAAATCTGACACTCTTTACTACAGTTTCTCTGTGTGTACCAGGGGAAATAGGACTGTAAAGCAAAGCGTTCAGTGGGTTTTCACCAGCAACCAATTCGGCAGGAGAAGGTCTCCCTCCATTCCTTTTCAACGAGGGCACGCAGAGAAATGTGCGGGGGATTGTGGGAAGGCGAGCGGCGAGAACCCTGCTAGCGGAGTGGTAGAACAAGTTGAGCTCTGCTCTGCTTTATGAACATTTAAAGTTGAGCTCTGCTCTGCTTTACGAACATTTCAAGTTGAGCTCTGCTCTGTGAACATTTCAAGTTGAGCTCTGCTCTGCTCTGTGAACATTTCAAGTTGAGCTCTGCTCTGTGAACATTTCAAGTTGAGCTCTGCTCTGCTCTGTGAACATTTCAAGTTGAGCTCTGCTCTGCTCTGTGAACATTTCAAGTTGAGCTCTGCTCTGCTCTGTGAACATTTCAAGTTGAGCTCTGCTCTGTTTTACAAACATTTAAAGTTGAGCTCTGCTCTGTGAACATTTCAAGTTGAGCTCTGCTCTGCTCTGTGAACATTTAAAAGTTGAGCTCTGCTCTGTGTTTTTTTAATTTGAGAGATGCGTTGGAGAGGAACATTGTCAAGAGGAGGCACCGCCTCTGGTAAGAACCCACTGTAACTGCTCCCAACAGTAGTCTACTCTCTCCCTTCAGTAGCCTACTCTATCCCTTCAGTAGCCTACTCTCTCCCTACTGTAGCCTACTCTATCCCTTCAGTAGCCTACTCTATCCCTTCAGTAGCCTACTCTCTCCCTACTGTAGCCTACTCTATCCCTTCAGTAGCCTACTCTATCCCTTCAGTAGCCTACTCTATCCCTTCAGTAGCCTACTCTATCCCTTCAGTAGCCTACTCTATCCCTTCAGTAGCCTACTCTCTCCCTTCAGTAGCCTACTCTCTCCCTACTGTAGCCTACTCTCTCCCTTCAGTAGCCTAGTCTCTCCCTTCAGTAGTCTACTCTCTCCCTTCAGTAGCCTACTCTCTCCCTTCAGTAGCCTACTTTCTCCCTTCAGTAGCCTACTCTCTCCCTTCAGTAGCCTACTGCAAATGAAAGCATTCCCTACCGTAGTCACTCCCTACAGTACTGTAAAACAAAGCGTTACCTATAGTAGTCTAAAGTACTGTAATCCCAAGTATTCCCTACAGTAGCGTAAACCAAAGTGTTCCCTACAGTACTGGCTCCCTACAGTACTGTAAACCAAAGACAGTACTCCTGTCTCTAGCTCAGTGTCTCAGCAGGGTCTTCAACAGAGATGTCAGTGTTTAATACACCCCCTGATTAGTTTACCTTCCTATGATTGGAAATTAATTAAACTGATTAAAACGGATCCCGCCGGAGGGGCCACACTCTGAGACACAGCTCAGTCCCTCGAGAGAATGAGAGAAAGAGCAAGGGAAAGAGAGTAGAGAGCGAGAGTAAAACGAGAGGGAAGGAGAGAAAAATTGAGAGCGGAAGAGAAAGAGAGATCGAGAGAGAGAGAGAGCTTGAAGAGGAGAGAGGCTCATTTGAGTCCCGACAGAATGCAATCAGCTCTCCTGCGGCATCCTAATGAAATCAATAAGAGATGGGAGATGTTTGCGTTAACAAGGCAGCTCTCTGGTCTCACCCTCCTATCTGTTTAGACAATAGACTGAGTCTTGTTAGATCCATCAGCATCATTCAGGACTGCTCATCTAGGTGACCAGTGAGACAGGACAACAGATGAGTTTGGCAAAACATTGTTAGCGAGTTCAGTATGGACCCTATTTCCCCCCAATTTGCAGCTGAGGCCCTCTGTCCTTCCGTCAAGCCCGTTCCCACTGACAACATCTCATTTATACACAGGGGAAGTATGTGCTGGCTACAATTTTTTGCTTTGGGTAACCCGGTAACACATTTACATTTAAGTCATTAAGCATGTCAGCGTCGTGTTTCTAAAACTTCCCCCCACTGCCCTCTCCTCCTCTCTTCTCATCCAGGTGAATATTATGGGGAGAGAGAGAGAGAGAGAGAGAAAAAGTGTGTGTGTGTGTGTGTGTGTGTGTGTGTGTGTAGAGGTTTAGGGGGCAGAGAGATTATTAGGGAGGGGTTTCCATAGTGATGAGGCCCTAGCTCTCTGAGTGCTTCTTCCCAGAAGGCTAATTGGTATGCGTCTCTCGGCCGGCCTTCTCCCTCTTCCTAACCACATCCCCCTGCCTCTAACAACGTATACTACTGGAGACTCCTCTCCTCCACTCCTCCTTTGTTTCTACCCTTTCTTTTTCTCTCTCTCTCTTTTACACCCCCTCCTTCTGGTGCAGGCATGGACCCAAACACTGTACGTCTAGAAGTGATTGACGAGTGACTGGCAGTGGCAGAAGATGTTCAGTGGTACTGTGGCAAGGCGGAGAGTGTAGTAAAGGAGTTGTGCCTGTCTATGGATGGAGGCTGGCTGCTTGACTGGAAGATGCCTGGGTAGAAGGTACCACAGCAGTTCGACACGTGGGGTCTCTGCCACCTGCTGCACAGAGCTATAGGACAGAAAGTGAACACCTCGTGGGACAAACAACAGAAAACTACCAATGTCCAAATATGTTGCAACGTGACATTTCTTCAATTAGACCACCAGGAAACTAAAAAGAAAGAAATGAATGGCACCTGTGAAGGTTTAGCCACACCATCTTCCACCCATGCATGTTACTGTATAATAATCTCCCCACGCGGAGTCGTTTCACACTCTCCCTGTCAGGCACAAAATTCTTAACAGGTCGCCTCACACCCGCGTCTTCTCGGCTTGTAACCAGTTGATTTAATGTGCCTCCCACATCCTACCAGGCGAGCATGTAAAAGACTAATTGACAAATGCTTTAAATCATTTCTAATTAGCACAAGTGCAATAATAATTGGCCGGGTAATGGGAGTGCTAATTAGCAGTAGCAGTGTGTGTGGGAGTTGTGTGTGGTTGAGTGAGCCCTGCAGGGGTGCAGATGGAACAGGGCCACTCGAGAAGAGGGGGCTCTTGTAGGGCCAAGGGGCCAGACAGAGAGGCCCTTTGTTCCCATGGCTGTCTTGCGGGTGGCCCCCCAGCTCCGCCTGGGAGGAGAAGGACCAGGGGGTTTTGTCTCGCTGCTGCTAATTGAATCTGTAACCAGCCTCTGGACGCGGCTGGGCTGTGTTTTGGAGGAGCGTTGTCGACTGACTGGTCTCGCCATTTTAAAAAAAATATCACCTGCTGGAGAACATACGAGAAAAAGCTCTCACTGTGGCCACAGGAAACTGTAGTCTGTCTGTTGTCACTACGTTCTCTGCTGAAAGAGGAAATCTCAGTGGACATGGAGGCTTACTTAGATACTGTACATTAGGGAAACCCAAACTATTCATTCCTTCATTTGCTTTGTGTTGACATTTGATACCATGAAGGAGAATCCTGACTAGCTTGTGTAACTTGAAATTGTTCTTATCTGCCATTGATTCAGCTCAGGGTTTGACCATTTGGGACTATTCCATTGGTTCCATTGTACTGGGCAAACATAATGCATCTCATTTAATACCATTGAGTCTTGTAGAAATGCATATTTCACTTTTAAAATATCTGTCTCAAAGGGCAACTTTTGTAATATGTGTTTGACCCAGGTGTGAAACTGACTGTGATTGACATGCCTGTACTCTGTTACATACTCCCATCATTGATCACATGCAGTCTAACGGTTGGCTCTAATTGCTGTCTGATCATATGCGACATAGTGGATTGAAGACTAATTCCCTGCTAATAAGCACTTCATTAAGCTATTTTACCACCTTGTCCCGGTCACCAAATCATCCTGGAAATTAGCTGCTAACTACTATGACTATTTCAGTACTGATTTACTTTACAGTTTTGTTTCAGATGGTATTAACATAGACTTTAACCGTGGCTACCTGGTACCAAATTATGTTTAGCTATATTTTTCCAAGAACCCCAAACTAAACGATATCTGTTCTATGTGCTCATACTATTGATAGCATGTTATTGTACCTTTCAGCAGTCCACAAAGACAGAATACAGTATAATAGCACTCCAGTTTTTGCGACCTAAAACATTGGCATTTCCTCGCTGTTTATGCTCTTCATTCGGTTGCTAATGTTGCATATCGCATCTTGTGCTAATTGGCTAATTGCAAATCCTTAAAGGGAAACTTTACCGCTAAACACTATTTGAGGTGTTTTTCCAGTCTCCCTACATACTTATGAGTGATGAGCGGTGTTTCAGACATAATTATTATAATTATTAATTTTTGCACCGGGAGAGTTCAGCCAATGACGTCATTGATTGAGCCTGATGTCTGATCTTAAATGAAGTGAGTCATGTTTTGTAGCAATTATTGTGGCCTTTGTGTTTCGTCAATTGCACGATCACGCTAGTAGCGAGTAGATATTGTTGTCCTTGTTCATTAGAGCCATTGAACTATCTGCCACGACATTGCAGGATATCTCGGGTTTTTCGGCTACTTCTAAATTGCACTGCTGCCACCATGGCATTTCTCTTAAAAATATATATATACAGTACCAGTCAAAAGTTTGGACGCACCTACTCATTCCAGGGTTTTTCTTTATTTTTTACTATTTTCTACATTGTAGAATAATAGTGAAGACATCAAAACTATGAAATAACACATATGGAATCATGTAGTAACCAAAAAAGTGTTAAACAAATCTAAATGTATTTTTGATTTGAGATTCTTGAAAGTAGCCACCCTTTGCTTGATGACAGCTTTGCACACTCTTGGCATTCTCTCAACCAGCTTCACCTGGAATGCTTCACATACAATACCCACCCCAACACACACCAGTCAGTCACCCACACCATCCCCTCCTTATGAATAACTCTGCTTTTCTTCAATTTAGACTTCAAGCTTTGCATAAACAATCAACTAAGCCTCCATAATACATAGAAAACTACAGTAGAAGTTGTAGCCTACTTATAAACACACCAACTATGACAACAAGACATGGACCATGTTAATGCCTAGCTCCAGTATATTTATTTGCTCATCATGGAAAGATTTAGAAAAGGTGACTTACACTAGTTCCTGGTGCTGCGCTTGATATCGATGCTGCTGCAGATGTTGATGGGATCGGACTCTGCAAATAGAACACGTAAGCCAGTCAAGTTAGCCTCTGCGGTAATTAGTTAGCTAGCTAATGGTTGGATAAGGTCCTGTAGGCTTAAGCTAATGTAACCTAACATAGCTAACATTAGCTTGCAAAGTTACAAATCACATCGGCAGATAGCTGCTAAATAATTACATTGATTTTCTTTGGAATGTCTAGCTAGCGTATTATAAAAGCCAGCTATAGTTCACTAGCAGGTTAGCTAGCTAAGTTAGCTACGTTACCGCTGCTCGACTTCTTAGTAAGGTAAACAGTGAAATGTTACCCCAGCAGCCTATACTTGCTTGTAATTTGCACATGCATGTACTGAGCACCCTACCATGACTAAACTGTATAGTTGTTATTGACACAAAAATAAAACATTAATTGTTATTCGCAAGCTGATGTACTATGAAAGAGTGGCTGGTCCAGTGAGTAACTTTAGCTAGCAACCTGTTGACACCCATTCAGTGCCATCCGTTTTGTCACCAAAGCCCCATATACTACCCACCACTGCGACCTGTAAGCTCTCGTTGGCTGGCCCTCGCTTCATATTTGTCGCCAAACCCACTGGATCCAGGTCATCTACAAGTCTCTGCTAGGTAAAGCCCTGCCTTATCTCAGCTCACTGGTCACCATAGCAGCACCCACTCGTAGCACGTGCTCCAGCAGGTATATCTCACCGATCACCCCCAAAGCCAATTCCTCATTTGGCCGCCTTTCCTTCAAGTTCTCTGCTGCCAATGACTGGAACGAACTGCAAAAATCACTGAAGCTGCAGATTCACATCTCCCTCACTAGCTTTAAGCACCAGCTGTCAGAGCAGCTCATAGATCACTGCACCTGTACATAGTCCATCTGTAAACAGCCCATCCAATTACCTCATCCCCATACTGTATTTATTTATTTATCTTGCTCCTTTGCACCCCAGTATCTCTACTTGCACATTCATCTTCTGCACATCTACCATTCCAGTGTTTAATTGCTATATTGTAAATACTTCGCCACCATGACTTATTTATTGCCATACCTCCCTTATCTTACCTCATTTGCACTCACTGTATATAGGCTTTTTGTTTTCTTTTTTTCTACTGTATTATTGACTGTATGTTTTGTTTATTCCATGTGTAACTCGGTGTTGTTGTATGTGTCGAACTGCTATGTTTTATCTTGGCCAGGTCCCAGTTGTAAATGAGAACTTGTTCAACTAGCCTACCTGGTTAAATAAAGGTGAAATTAAAAATTAAAAAATTCTTAACTGGATCCACCTCGACATGTGTGGTACTACGTCCTGAAATCGCTATGAATTCTGGATAGTGTGGTTCGCTTACAACCAGGAAATGTAGATGGCACATTTCTACCAGGGAAATGCAGAAACGCTCGTATTGTCGTATAGTGAGGAAATTCTCTATGTTAATCACATTTTAATGGACATATACAGTGAAAGAGCAGTGGTGGAATTTCCCTTTAAAGAAGGCTAGTAATCTAAGAGCTTTTACCCTGTCTCTGTGTCTCTCTGTGTCTCTCTGTGTCTCTCTGTGTCTCTCTGTGTCTCTCTGTGTCTCTGTGTCTCTCTCTCTCTCTCTCTTTCTCTCTCTCACTCTCTCTCTCTCTCTCTCTCTCTCTCTCTCTCTCTCTGTCTCACTCTGTCTGTCTCACTCTCTCTCTCTCTCTCTCTCTCTCTCTCTCTCTCACTCTCTCTGTCTCACTCTGTCTGTCTCACTCGCTCTCTCTCTCTCTCTGTCTCACTCTCTCTGTCTCACTCTGTCTGTCTCACTCGCTCTCTCTCTCTCTCTCTGTCTCACTCTCTCTCTGTCTCACTCTCTCTGTCTCACTCACTCTCTCTTTCTCTCCCTCTCTGTCTCTGTTTTTTTTCTCACTCACTCTCTCTTGCTCTCTCTCTGTCTCACTCACTCTCTCTCTTGCTCTCTCTCTCACACTATCTCTCTCGGTTTCTCTCTGTTTCTCTCTCTCTCTGTGTTTCTCTCTCTCTTTGTCTCTCCCTGTCTCCCTCCTTCACCCTCCCTCATCAATCACCACAGATATTTGGCATGTCATTCAATTAGTCCCCCCCAAAAAAAAAAAAAAAATTCTATTATGTTATTTTTTTGCTTCAGCTCCCAATTTGATCTATACCTGAGAGATCTTGAGATATTTTAGTTCCACCACTATATGCTGTAGTCACAGCTAATAGCCCATCTCTCTCTGAGCTGACTGACCCATAATGGTCGGCATTGATTTTCAGACAAACTCTTGATAACAGACGTATGTAACTTAAATCACAATCAGAAATACACTGTCTATTGCTTAAAATTCAAGTTACATACTAGTGTCACAATGAGACCTTGTACATTCGCTTAACAAACAGCATGTTTAAGAGATTGTATAATCCTTGACACCATGGTGGACAAGTTACAAGTTATATTATTATCTTCTGCTGAATGTAATGTATTGGTGCTTGGACTATCTGTGATCGTTGGTTTTTAATCGGAGGTGATGTCATGATGTCTGTCTCTGCCGATCGATGAGCTTGACAAGGCATCTGTCTATCTGCGTGGTGGCCAGGCAAATCACAGAGAGAGATGAGAGAATTGTCCTGTCGCGGCCCTGTCTGTAAAATATGCCAACGTATATAAAGATACGGTTTGGTCCCGTGGCCTTTCACTGACATTTAGAGCGCCTGGGCAAGGACATGCCCTTTTTTCCTTCTCCCCCGTTTCTCTGGGATAATCAGGTGGTTTGAAAGGAAGACGGATAAGGGCTTTGTTTGCGTTGACAATGTCCTGATGATATGGCCTGGGAAGATCACAGGCAAGACTCCTCTCTTTCTAAAGGAGGGAGCCACCGGAGAGAACTCATTACTTTAGTGCATCTGGGTTAATTAGCTCAGTCCCTCCTCAAGATTGAATGGAAGAATCACACCAGGATATTTAGACCTACGTCCAAATAGAAAATGTCGCAGAATTTCCTTAAGCCCCCAGAATTTTGAAAGCAATAGTACCAGGGGAAATCATTTGAATCAAACCTGCAACAAAATATTGACAGTTACATTTTCATCTGTAAAATGTCAATATGGGTTAATAAAAAATATACTGCAACTTGACCACATTTGGAATTAAGATATTGATTGTGATGTAAACATACCTGGCCTAACATCATCCTGTCTCCTGTTCTCAGCACAATCTCTCTCATTTCGCTCACATTGATTTTCCCCCTTCTCTCCGTTTGGGTTTTCATGACAGTCTTTTGATCCTATTCTGTTTCAGAATCTGGAGCTTCAACCATGTTCTCTCCTTCACCTCCATGTTACACTATAGATTACATTTATGTCAAGTTGTCTCCCCAATTGCAGTAAGAAAAAATAAAAGCATTTTTTAATAATGCTTTCTGTGTTATTTATAAGTGTGGAACTACGGTCTTACCACACTTAATAGCCTTTCAAACTGGTGTTTCTGTCACTCTTTGAATGAGGCATGTTGTTGTGTGGGGAAGTCTGTGAGTGTCACGTCCTGACCTTAGTTCCTTTTTTATGTCTCTATTTTAGTTTGGTCACGGCGTGAGTTGGGGTGGGCATTCTATGTGTTGTTCTATGTTTTTGTATTTCTGTGTTTGGCCTGGTATGGTTCCCAATCAGAGGCAGCTGTTTATCGTTGTCTCTGATTGAGAACCAAACTTAGGCAGCCTGTTTTCCCACTATGATTTGTGGGTAGTTGTTTTCTGTTTTGTGTTGCTGCACCTTACAGGACTGTTTTGTTTTCGTTTCACTCTCTTTGTTATTTTGTTTAGTGTTTCTGTTCTAATAAATTATAACATGAACACTTACCACGCTGCGCATTGGTCTGATCCATCCTATTCCTCATCAGAAGAGGAAGACAATCGTTACAGTGAGCAGATGAAGTACATGGTGATGTGGTACTGAGGGCTTCAGCTCTGGTTCTGCCTGTGATATCTGGGAGCACTAGGAGATCTGAATAATATATTCTGAACAAAAAAAGTTTGGGGACACTTAGAAATGTCCTTGTTTTTTAAAGAAAAACACGTTTTTTTGTCCATTAAAATAACATCAAATTGATCGGAAGTACAGTGTAGACATTGTTAATGTTGTAAATTACTATTGTAGCTGGAAATGGCTGATTTTGAATGGGATATCTACATAGGCGTACAGAGGCCCGTTATCAGCAACAATCACTCCTGTGTTCCAATGGCACGTTGTGTTAGCTAATCCAAGTTTATAATTTTAAAAGTCGAATTGATCATTAGAAAACCCTTTTGCAATTATGTTAGCACAGCTGAAAACTGTTGTTCTGATTAAAGAAACAATAAAACTGGCCCTTCTTTAGACTAGTTGAGTATCTGGAGTATCATTTGTTTTTCGACAGGACAATGACCCAACAAACCTCCAGGCTGTGTAAGAGCTATTTGACAAAGAAGGAGAGCGATGGAGTGCTGCATCAGATGACCTGGCCTCCACAATCACCTGACCTCAACCCATTTGAGATGGTTTGGGATGAGTTAGACCGCAGAGTGAAGAGAAAGCATCCAACAAGTGCTCAGCATATGTGGGAACTCCTTCAAGACTGTTGGAAAAGCATTCCAGGTGAAGCTGGTTGAGAGAATACCAAGAGTGTGCAAAGCTGTCATCAAGCAAAGGGTGGCTACTTTGAAGAATCTCAAATATAAAATATATTTTGATTTGTTTAACACTTTTTTGGTTACTACATGATTCCATATGTGTTATTTCATAGTTTTGATGTCTTCACTATTATTCTACAATGTAGAAAATAGTAAAAATAAAGAAAAACCCTGGAATGAGTAGGTGCTTCCAAACTTTTGACTGGTACTGTATATATATATTTTTTAAGAGAAATGCCATGGTGGCAGCAGTGCAATTTAGAAGTAACCGAAAAACCCGAGATATCCTGCAATGTCGTGGCAGATAGTCCAATGGCTCTAATGAACAAGGACAACAATATCTACTCGCTACTTGTGTTATCGTGCAATTGACGAAACACAAAGGCCATAATAATTGCTACAAAACATGACTCACTTCATTTAAGATCAGACATCAGGCTCAATCAATCAATTTATTTTTTGGTTACTACATGATTCCATGTGTGTTATTTCATAGTTTTGATGTCTTCACGAATATTATACAATGTGTAAAATAGTAAAAATAAAGAAAAACCCTTGAATGAGTAGGTGTGCTCAAACCTTTGACTGGTAGTGTAAGTATTCAGTCCCTTTGCTATGAGACTCGAAATTGATTTCAGGTGCATCCTGCTTCCATTGATCATACTTGAGATGTTTCTACAATTTGATTGGAGTCCATCTGTTGTAAATTTAATTGATTGGACATGATTTGGAAAGGCACACTCCTGTCTATATAAGGTCCCACAGTTGACAGTGCATGTCAAAGCAAAAACCAAGCCATGAGGTCGAAGCACAGATCTGGGGAAGGGTACCAAAAAATGCCTGCAGCATTGAAGGTCCCCAAGAACACAGTGGCCTCCATCATTCTTAAATGGAAGAAGTTTGGAACCACCAAGACTCTTTCTAGAGCTGGCCACCCGGCCAAACTGAGCAATCAAGGGAGAAGGGCCTTAGTCAGGGAGGTGACCAAGAACCGATGGTCACTCTGACAGAGCTCCAGAGTTCCTTTTTGGAGATGTGAGAGCCTTCCAGAAGTACAACCATCTCTGCAGCACTCCAACAATCAGGCCTTTATGGTAGAGTGACCAGATGGACCAGTCACTCCTCAGTAAAAGGCGCATGACAGCCCGCTTGGAGTTTGCCAAATGGCACCAATGGTCTCTCAGACCATGAGAAACAAGATTCTCTGGTCCGATGTAACCAAGATTCTCTTTGGCTTGAATTTCAAGTGTCACGTCTGAAAGGAAACCTGGCACCATCGCTACGGTGAAGCATGGTGGTGGCAGCATCATGCTGTGTGGATGTTTTTAAGGGGCAGGGACTGGGAAACTAGTCAGGATTGAGGGAAAGATGAACGGAGCAAAGTACAGAGAGATCCTTGATATTTATTAACTGTGGTATACAAGATGGCGACAACAGAGATGGTCGCCTCGCTTCAAGTCCTTAGGAAACTATGCAGTAATTTTTTATTTTTTATGTATTATTTCTTGCATAGTTATCCCATAACTCAAATCATAACTCATATCTCAAATTTTATTACATACAGCTGGGAAGAACTATTGGATATAAGAGCAACATCAACTTACCAGCCTTACGACCAGGAATACGACTTTCCCGAAGCGGATCCTTTGTTCGGACCTCCACCCTGGACATTGGATCTAATCCCAGAGGCCGACCCAAAACAACTTTGCCGCCGCAGGAGAGGCAGACGGAACAGCCTCCTGGTCAGACTTAGAAGGCGAGCACACCATCCACCACTTCCGAGCATATTACTCGCCAATGTCCAGTCTCTACACAACAAGGTGGACGAAATTAGGGCATGAATTGCCTTCCAGAGAGACATCAGAGATTGTGACATTCTCTGTTTCACGGAAACATGGCTCACTCGGGATATGTTGTCAGAGTCGGTACAGCCACCCGGTTTCTTCATGCGTCACACCGACAGAAACAAACATCTCTCTGGTAGGAAGAAGGGCGGGGGTGTATACCTCATGATTAATGACTCATTGTGTAATCATAACAATATACAGAAAATCAAGTCCTTTTGTTCACCTGACCTAGAATTCCTTACAATCAAATGCTGACCGCATTATCTCCCAAGAGAATTCTCTTAGATTATAATCACAGCCGTGTATATCCCCCAGCCCAAGCAGATACCGCAACTTCACTGGACTCTATGTAAACTGGAAACCATATATCCTAAGGCGGCATTTATTGTAGCTGGGTATTTTAAGTAGTACCCGCTCGAGCAAAACACTAGACCACTGCTACTCTAACTTCCGCGATGCATACAAGGCCTTCCCCCGCCCTCCCTTCGGCAAATCTGACCATGACTCCATCTTGTTGCTCCCCTCCTGTAGGCAGAAACTAAAACAGGAAGCGCCTGTGTTTAGGTCTATCCAATGTTGGTCTGACCAATCAGACTCCACGCTTCAAGATTGCTTTGATCACGCATACTGGGATATATTCTGGGTAGCCTCAGACAATAACATCAACTTATACGCTGACTCGTTGAGTGAGTTTATTAGGAAGGGCATTGGAAATGTTGTACCCGCTGTGACTATTAAAACCTAACCAGAAACCGTGGATTGATGGCAGCATTTGTGCAAAACTGAAAGAAAGTGTGAACCGTCGCATTTAATAATGGCAAGGTGACTGGAAACATGACCGAATACAAACAGTGTAGTTATTCCCTCCGCAAGGCAATCAAACAAGCAAGTGTCAGTATGGAGACAAATTAGAGTCGCAATTCAACTGCTCAAACACGAGACGTATGTGGCAGGGTCTACAGACAATCACAGATTACAAAAAGAAAACCAGCCCCGTTGCGGCCATCAACGTCTTACTCCCAGGCAAATTTAACAACTTCTTTGCACACTTTAAGGACAATACGGTGCCACCGACATGACCCGCTACCAAAGACTGTGGGCTCTCCTTCTCTGTGGCCGACATGAGTAAAACATTTTAAACGTGTTAACCCTCACAAGGTTTCTGGCCCAGACGGCATCCGTAGCGATGTCCTCAGAGCATGCGCAGAACAGCTGGCTGGTGTGTTTACAGACATAATCAATCAATCCCTATCCCAGTTTGCTGTCCCCACATGCTTCAAGATGAACACCATTGTTCCTGTTCCCAAGAAAGATAAGGTAATTGATCTAAATGACTATCACACCGTAGCACTCATTTCTGTCATCATGAAGTGCTTTGGAGACTGGTCAAGGCTCATATCACCTCCACCCTTCCTAATACCCTAGACCCCCTCCAATTTGCTTACCGCCCCAATAGGTCCACAGATGATGCAATCGCCATCACACTGCACACTGCCCTATCCCATCTGGACAAGTGGAATACCTATGTAAGAATGCTGTTCATTGACTACAGCTCAGCATTCAACACCCTAGAACCCTCCAAACTCATTAAGCTTGAGACCCTGGGTCTTGACCCTGCCCTGTGCAACTGGGTCCTGGACTTTCTGAAGGGCCGCCCCCAGGTGGTGAATGTAGGAAACAACATCTCCACCCCACTGATCCTCAACACTGGGGGCCCACAAGGGTGCGTTCTCAGCCCTCTCCTGTAGTCCCTGTTCACCCATGACTGCGTGGCCATGCACGCCTCCAACTTAATCATTAAGTTTGCAGACAGTCTACAGGGAGGAGGGTTGGCCCTCGGAGTGTGGTGTCAGGAAAATAACCTCTCACTCAACGTCAACAAAACAAAGGAGATGATCGTGGACTTCAGGAAACAGCAGAGGGAGCACCACCCCCCCCTATCCACATCGACGGGACAGTAGTGGAGAAGGTGGGCAGTTTTAAGTTCCTCGGCGTACACAGCACGGACAAACTGAAATGGTCCACCCACACAGACAGTATGGTGAAGAAGGCACAACAGCACCTCTTCCACCTCAGGAGGCTGAAGAAACTTGGCTTGTCACCTAAAACCCTTACAAACTTTTACAGATGCACAATCGAGAGCATCCTGTCGGGCTGTATAACCACCTGGTACGGCAACTGC
Source organism: Oncorhynchus tshawytscha (assembly GCF_018296145.1). Taxonomy (NCBI): domain Eukaryota; kingdom Metazoa; phylum Chordata; class Actinopteri; order Salmoniformes; family Salmonidae; genus Oncorhynchus; species Oncorhynchus tshawytscha. The sequence goes on along the minus strand of NC_056442.1, from coordinate 3,085,737 downwards.
ACCGCCCTCAACCGTAAGGCTCTCCAGAGGATAGTGCGGTCTTCACAACGAATCACCGAATCACTACCTGCCCCCCAGGACACTTACAGCACCCGATGTCACAGGAATGCCAAAAAGATAATCAAGGACAACAACCACCCGGGCCACTGCCTGTTCACCCCGCTATCATCCAGAAGGTGAGGTCAGGACATGTGCATCAAAGCTGGGACCGAGAGACTGAAAAACAGCTTCTATCTCAAGGCCATCAGACTGTTAAACAGCTATCACTAACATAGAGAGGCTGCTGCCAACATACAGACTCAAATCACTGGCCACTTTAATAATTGGATTTAATAAAGGTATCACTAGTCACATTAAATAATGCCACTTTAATAATGTTTACATATCCTACGTTAGTCATCTCATATGTATTTACTGTATTTCATCCATATATTTATATGTACATATTCTTATTCCATCCCCTTACATTTGTGTGTATAAGGTTGTCATTGTGAATTTGTTAGATTACTTGTTAGATGTTACTGCACTGTCGGAACTAGAAGCACAAGCATTTCGCTACACTCGCATTAACATCTGCTAACCATGTGTATGTGACCAATAAAATGTCATTTGATTTGATGAAAACCTTCAGGACCCCAGACAGGGGCCGAAGGTTCACCTTCCAGCAGGACAACGACCCTAAGCACACAGCCAAGACAACGGAGGAGTGGCTTTGGGACAAGTCTCTGAATGTCCTTGAGTGGCCCAGCCAGAGCCCAGACTTGAACCAAATCGAACATCTCTGGAGAAACCTGAAAATAGCTGTGCAGTGATGCTCCCCATCCAAACTGACAGATCTTGAGAGGATATGCACGGAAGAATGGGAGAAACTCCCCAAATACAAGTGTGCCAAGCTTTCATTAGGCCCTAATCTATGGATTTCACATGATCGGGAATACAGATATGCATCTGTTGGTCACAGATAACTTAAAAAATAAGGTAGGGGCATGGATCAGAAAACCAGTCAGTATCTGGTGTGACCACCGTTTTGCCTCATGCAGCACGACACATCTCCTTCGCATAGAGTTAATCAGGCTGTGGCTTTTGGAATGTTGTCTTACTCCTTTTCAATGGCTGTGTGAAGTTGCTGGATATTGGCGGGGACTGGAACACACTGTCGTCCAGAGCATCCCAAACATGCTCAATGGATGACATGTCTGGTGAGTATGCAGGCCATAACTGGGACATTTTCAGCTTCTAAGGACTGTGTACAGATCCTTGCGACATGTGGCTGTGCATTATAATGCTGAAACATGAGGTGTTGGCAGCGGATGAATGGCACAACAATGGGCCTCAGGATTTTGTCACAGTATCTCTGTGCATTCAAATTGCCAACGATAAAATTTAATTGTGTTCGTTGTCCGTAGCTTATGCCTGCCCATACCATAACGCCACCGCCACCATGGGCCACTCTGTTCACAACGTTGACATCAGCAAACCGCTTGCCCACATGACGCCATACAGTCTGCAGTTGTGAGGCCGGATGGATGTACCGCCAAATTATCTAAAACGATGTTGGTAGGGAAATGGTAGAGAAATTAACATAGTATTATCTGGCGACACCTCTGGTGGACATTCCTGCAGTCAGCATGCCAATTGCAAGCTCCCTAAAAACTTGAGACATCTGCAGCATTGTGTTGTGTGACAAAACTGCACATTTTAGAGTGACCTTTTATTATCCCCAGCACAAGGTGCACATGTGTAATGACCCTGCTGTTTAATCAGCTTCTTGATTATGCCACATATGTCAGGTGGATGGATTATCTTTGCTAAAGAGAAATGCTGACTAACCGGGAGGTAAACAAATTTGTGTACAACATTTGAGAGAAATAAGCTTTATGTGCGTATGGAACATTTCTGGAACATTTTATTTCATATTATTAAACATGGGACCAACACTTTATACGTTGCGTTTATATTTTTGTTCAGTGTAGTTTATGTCTCTGTTTTTCTCTCTTTTCTCTCTTACTCTTTATCTTTCTCTCTCTCTCTCGCTGTATCTGTCCCTTTATCTCTATCACCCTATCCCCACCTCTTCCCTTCTTCTCTTTATTTTCTCTCATCATTTGAAGTATAGTATTTGAATGATATCGGCATTGATTGAAACACAGCATTACACACGTAATTATCAATTGTGTTGAACTCTTCCCAATAGTAAGTCCCTAAAGGTGTCGATTGTTGCCACATCCTTCCTGAATAAATAGCAAGTTAAAAAGTGGGAGTCAGAAATAGGACCGTAAAAGATAAAGCATTGTGCATTGTGATCATATTTCCATCACACTGTACTGTAGACCATATGCAATGTGTGGGATGGGATAGAGCCTAGACAACAGAGACAGCAGCAGCAGAAGCAGGTTCATCTGTGTGGTGTGTTGTCTTTGTTCAGAGGCTATGTCATAAAAACTTCATCCCAGGGTAATGTAGGTGGCTACACAGCCATCTAGCCTGGAGGGGAAAACAAGACTAATCTTTTTCTTCATTCTGGCCTTTCTGTTCAGACTGTCACTCAGTGTCTCAGCCAGTGGGGGAATTCGTCAAAGGACGAACAACAGAGTGTGATCTGAGTAACAGCAGTGTGTTAGTGTTTGAACTGAAGCTCAGCTCGCTGTAATCTGTCGTTTTACTCCGGAAGAATATGCTCCTACGATGGGATCAGTCATCTGGTAATCTGTAATCTCCTCTGTTAAGGGAATGTAGGACTCACTTTAGGAGGGTTTACTTTAGAGGAAACCCCAACATATTCCCTCCCTCCTAGATATGAAAAGAAAAAATAAGATTATCAACATGAGAAATACTCCAGTAGAAATGTGAAGTTTTCGATCTCTTATATTCTTCCTAATTCTGCACATACGTGGTATTTGAATGCTTCTGAGTTCATGGTAAAGCCATATTTAAATGACGGTATATTCAGTTGTTAAGAGGCTGTTAGAGACCAAAATTTGCCACATTTTAGGGATAATGCCATTGCTTTCCAAAAGGAACAGGGGCACAATGCTATGGTATTTCATTTCCTGTCTTGAGAAATTAGAAGCGGAGCACCATTTGGGAAGGTGTTTCTCTGCCTTTGATGCATTACATTCCAAAAAGCAAAGAAAAGCGATATGTTAACCCCGATCTACAACGTATTAAAATGAGTGAGGATGTCACTTAAAGTAGTGGGCCCAGTAATTGTAGCTCCAAATTTGTATCATATTTCCGTTCTCGGTTGCTTTTAAAGGCTCCATCACACCGATGTATAATGCATTTTAAAATATATCCATTTCGTCTAGGAATCCCCCAATGTATTGGCAACACACATAATGATTCACTTTAAAGGGCTTGGTCGGACTTCTAACCTATGTAAATAGTACACTCTGAGATGACTCTAATACCTGATAAGAGGGGGAAATTGCCATCACATTACAACCCTCCATCAGAGAGAGAGAGAGAGAGAGGAACTGGAGCTGGACCCGCATATTAGAACCACTTTGGATGATTACCAGGGCTCTGATTGGTCAGAGGAGTCCAGAGGAGGCGGGGTCAGGAAGAGGGGTGGGGGAGGGAGTGGTTCTGTTAGAACTGCTGATGATGGCTGTGTAACTGTAACGTTCTCTGTCCCAGCTCGCTAATATCTGTTCAACTCACTCACTCCTTTTTAGACATGTGGCGCAGGTTTGAAAGTGTGTTGCTAGATCCAGATAGATGGGTTACAGACATTCACATGAGCTGGACATAATATATCAAGCAACACATTTTATTCTTATTTTACCTCATGTTTTTTTTTTTGACACCTCGCAAATGTCTTATTCGTTTCAGTTCGAATAGTTTTTTTTTCCTTGGTCTTTTCCACGTATTATCCACGTATTATCCACGTATTATCCACGTATTATCTATTATCAATAGATTGCCCCTTGATTCTTGTCTTGTTCATATCAGATCGTTGTGTCCGTGTTCCTGAGTATTTTTAAAATATTTGGTTATTGTAAGAAGCTGATAGTATCAATGACATGGAACCACGTCTCTAGAACTTCTATTACATCACAACTCGATCCTTCAGAATATTATCTTGAATATTACTATCCTTTAAGCCTCTACCATTTTATGTTTTTCTTGTTTTTTTAATATGTAGATAATATATTATATATATTTGGCACTTCTGCATACCGCTTTCTCTATTTATTGTGAAAGGATTTAGCCTCAGAGCATATTTGAAATGTTTTATTCTCACATAGAATCTATTTGTCATGCTTGCTCAAGAAATGACTAAAAAAGCGAGGGATTGCCAGTTGTGATATTGTGCTCTATTCTTCATACGACTGTAAAAAATTGGCAAACATTCATATCCCTGTGAATACACTGTTTACATTATATTTACAAACAATATTTGTTTTGTCCTTATTATTTTCATTTAGGGAAATATGACACTTTTTTGCTGGCTCATTTATTTTAAGTAGCAGACTGTTATGATAGCAGAAACCCATTAATGTCGCAAGGCTTTTATCTTCAAATGAGCCATTTAAATGTCATTAAATAGACACACACTAACTGTTCAAATCCATTTCTCCATTGTTACTTCTTTAGAAAAAGAATTACTAGCATTTTTGCTGTCAGAATAATAGCAAATATTCCAGTTAAATGATTGTTAGGACACACAAATGCTGGATGGTCTTTTCATGCAATTCAGTTTTATTCATCCAGTGTAAACAGGCCAGATGATAATTAGGCTCCAGTCTGTTTAGTTGAATATCAAAATATCAGCCATTTATACCCTCCATTGACTAGCATTTCTGTTTTATATTGAAAGTCATTTTATGATTTGAAAATTATACATGTGCTATTAACTATTAAATGATTGAATTGATTAACCATTACAAATTATAATTATTTATTGGAGGTGATTGATTGGGAATTGGAAAATTGATGCTATACATTTACAGTGTCCATGTCTCTTTGGCTAAAGGGAGAAATAGCATTGAAAGGAAAGTCATTATGTCAGAGCAGATCAGAAACAGAGAGAGAGGAGAGAGTGTCTGGGAGCTGAGCTAGGCATTAAAGTGGAAGCCTCTCTCTCTCTCCTCTTCAGTGTCAGTGACTTGGCTAGATGAGCAAGGAGCAGCACTTACAGTATAACGCCGGTAATTTAGGAATTTTTCATTGCTGGGTTTGTCTCTCCTGAAATGACAACGCTACTGTCATTGTGTAGCCCTGTGTAATTGTGTTGTTTCCTACTCTATGATTGAGCTGAAATAGAGGCAGCCTTTCTCTCTCCTTTCTCTCTCCTCTCTCTCCCCTCTCTCGCTCTCGCTCCTATTTCTGTCTCTCTCTCACTCTCTTCTCTCTCTCTCTCTGTCTCTCTCTCTGTCTCTCTCTTCTCTCTCTCTCTCTCTCTCCTCTCTGTCTCTCTCTTCTCTCTCTCTCCTCTCTCTCTCTCTCTCTCTCCTCTCTGTCTCTCTCTCATCCTCCTCTCTCTGTATCTCTCTGTCTCTGTCACTCTCTCTCTTTCCTATTTCTGTCTCTCTCCTCTCACTCTCTCACTCTCTTCTCTCTCTCCTGTCTGTCTCCCTCTCTCTCTCCTCTCTCTGTCTCTCTGTCTCTGTCACTCTCTCTCTCCTCCCTCTCCTCTCTCTCCTCTCTCTCTCTCTCTCCTCTCCTCTCTCTCCTCTCTCCTCTCCTCTCTCTCTCTCTCTCCTCTCTACAGTATCTTAGAGGTAATTGCAGCTGCTTCTGCACTGCTCGTTATTTCGTCTTTCCTTTCATAAGGAAGGAGTGGTTGAAAGAACAGCTGACGGAACACATGCTTGTTAATATACTAGAGAGCTGTATCATTCCCTTGGCCAGGGTGATAATAGTGCACCAATATGTTGTTTTTGTTATAATATCATAGAGTAATTCAAAATAAATTTAACAGATAAAACAGAGTAATAGACAAGGTGATATTAATTGAATGATAATTGATGATTCAGTGATACAATTATAAAATGCTTCTATGCATAATTTATCTTCAATAAATTCTCCGTTTTTTCCTGGAAACACACAGATGCTGACGTACATGACACAATGGCACCAAACTGTTACGGCCCTGGCTCAAGGTTTTTAACAGTCTAAAACAAATAGCTTTCCTTTGTACCATGGAGACCACGGGGCCTGTGTTCTTGGTTTCTCTGGTAACCAAAGTCTTTCTCTATTGGTTAGGTACTCAACTCCCTGCTAGAGACAAAATGAGGTCTCTATAGGTTTAGGTACTCAACTCCCTGTTAGAGACTAAATGAGGTCTCTATTGGTTTAGGTACTCAACTCCCTGCTAGAGACAAAATGAGGTCTCTATTGGTTTAGGTACTCAACTCCCTGTTAGAGACAAAAATGAGGTCTCTATTGGTTTAGGTACTCAACTCCCTGCTAGAGACAAAATTAGGTCTCTATTGGTTTAGGTACTCAACTCCCTGTTAGAGACAAAAATGAGGTCTCTATTGGTTAGGTACTCAACTCCCTGCTAGAGACAAAATGAGGTCTCTATTGGTTTAGGTACTCAACTCCCTGTTAGAGACAAAAATGAGGTCTCTATTGGTTTAGCTATTGAACTCTGCTAGAGACAGGGTCCTGCGCTAGTAATTTCTTATCAGAAAATCTGATTAAGACCAGGAGTTTTACTGCAGCCTACACAAAGTAAATCATTCACATTCAGCCTCCCAACCCCTGAGAGTAGAGGAGAGTAGAGAAGAGTAGGGGGAGGAGTTAGAGGGGAGGAGAGAAGATTAGAGGGAGGAGTTAGAGGGGAGGAGAGAAGAGTTGGGGGAGGAGTTAGAGGGGAGGAGAGAAGAGTAGGGGAAGAGTGAGAGGGGAGGAGAGGGGAGTAGGGTGAGGAGTTGAGGAGAGAAGAGTAGGGAGAGAAGTTAGGGGAGGAGAGAAGAGTTGGGGGAGGAGAGGGAGTAGGGCGAGGAGTAGAAGAGAGAAGAATAGGGGAAGGAGTTAGCGGGAGGAGTTAGAGGGGAGGAGAGAAGAGTAGAGAGGAGTAGAGGTGAGGAGAGAAGAGTGGGGGGAGGAGTTAGAGGGGAGTAGGGGGAGGAGTAGAGGGGAGGAGAGAGGAGCAGAGGGGAGGAGAGATGAGTAAGGGGGATGGGAATAGAGAGGAGGATAGGAGGGGAGAGTAGAGGGGAGTAGAGGGATGTATAGGAGAGGAGAGGAAAGGGGAAGAAAGTAGGGTAGAGGAGAGGGGAGTATGGGGAGGAGAAGAGGAGAGTATGGGGAGGAGTAGAGGAGAGGAGAGCAGAGGAGAGGGGAGCAGATGAGAGTATTGGGAGGAGTAGAGGGGAGGAAAGGAGAGTAGGGGAGGAGAGTAGAGGAGAGGGGAGGAGAGTAGGGGAGGGGAGAGTAGGGAAGAGGAGAGGGGAGGAGAATAGGGGAGTAGATGAGAGGGGAGGAGAGTAAGGGAGTAGAGGAGAGGGGAGGAGAGTAGGGGAGAGGAGAGGGGAGGACAGTAGGGGAGGGGAGGAGAGAGTAATGGAGAGGAGAGGGGATGGGTGTAGAGTAGAGAAGAGAAGAGGAGAGGGGAATATGGGGAGGAGTAGGGCAGGGGAGAGTAGTGGAGAGGGGAGGGGAGTAGAGTAGATGAGAGGACAGGGGAATAGGGCCTCTCAATAGGGTCTGGAAGTGTGTGGGTCTGAGGAGAGGAAGGACCCCCTTCTTACTTTCTTCTCTGAAAAAATCTTTGTTCAAATGAGAAATCCAGTATTTAGAGGTTTTACAATAGTAACAATTTTGGCATAGTGTCTGGAAAGGACAGGTATTATATCATCCAGGAACATCCACACCGCACAGAAACACAATGTAAACCAATCTCCTGATTCAATTAAATAAATGTTACTGGGTAACAAACGACAAATCCTTATTAAAAACAGATGTTTCATTTTGTTTTACATATGCATTGGGGAAATGTGTTTGTGTAAAATTCATTCTTGCACATGCAGTATGTGAAATACTCCAAATAAATATACCAGTAAATTAATCTGTGAAGAATTAAATCTACCAAATCACCAATGCTGTTCCTGAAGAGCTACAGGCTTTTATGCAGGCTTTTATTTCATCCCAGCACTAACGCATCGGATTTAACTAATCAACTACTCATCAAGCCCTCATCAAGTTCAGTTGAATCGGCTCTCCAGGTTCAGGTTTAGTGACTACTGATCTACTGCCGTGGGTTTGGTCAGTTCCTCTTTAAGACTTTGCTTTTATCTCAGTGCTAAACCACTGGGTGTCACTGTGCTCTCTGAGCCTGGTTGAAAACTCAAGGCTTACTGATACTGTGTTACATGAAGTAAATTGGGGGGGTGAACTCAATATACTTTAAAATGACTAAAACCATTTTAAACTGTGTAGAAATGATAATGGCCCTTCCAGTTCGTTGATTATGTCCAGCTTGCCAATAATCAGCTAAATTAAAACTAAACACTCAGGGAGTTTCGTAAATTCCCCAAAACGATGGATAGAGGAATATCTGTTACAAATTTTGATGATGAGGAAATTTAAACAATTTTCAGTGCGGTCCTCCTGACCTCGTTGATGACCGAATGTGCCTCCTTGGGGGAAATTATTTGACAACCCTGATAGAGCCAAACACAGTTTCCATCAGTAACAAAATAGAAAATCAAATAAAACTTCCAATGTCCTCCAGGTCTCTCTCATACATCACACACACACACACACACACACACACACACACACACACACACACACACACACACACACACACACACACACACACACACACACACACACACACACACACACACACACACACACACACACACACACACACACACACACACACACACACACACACACACACACACACACACACACACACACACACACACACACACACACACACACACACACACACACACACAGTTACTGTTGACCTTGGTAAGACTGAATGTTCTGAATTCAAATGTGATAATGCCTGAATCAATGTTGAAAATGTGTCAATGGCAACACCTACGGTAAATGCTGGAATCTGAAAGATGTTTTGGGTCTTTATATGATTGGTAAGTGTTGTGTCCTCACAATGTCTCTCCACAAAGAGGAGGACTTTCAATAAAGTAGGATCTTATTTTGATCAACCTGTTGCAGGAAATGTTTAACTTTTAGTGTACTTGAGGTTTAAAGAGAAGTTTGAGAAGTCTGAAGTTTGTAATTTCCCTTATAAAATGTATCAACTCGTACAAAAATGTCCATACATTATTTTTTTAACATTTTATTTCACCTTTATTTAACCAGGTAGGCAAGTTGAGAACAAGTTTTCATTTACAATTGCGACCTGGCCAAGATAAAGCAAAGAAGCTCGACACATACAACGACACAGTTGGAGTAAAACACACATGGAGTAAACACACATGGAGTAAAACAAACATACAGTCAATAATACAGTATAAACAAGTCTATATACGATGTGAGGTGAGATAAGGGAGGTAAAGGCAAAAAAAGGTCATGGTGGCAAAGTAAATACAATATAGCAAGTAAAACACTGGAATAGTAGATTTGAAGTGGAAGAATGTGCAAAGTAGAAATAAAAATAATGGGGTGCAAAGGAGCAAAATAAATAAATAAATCAAATAAATACAGTAGGGAAAGAGGTAGTTGTTTGGGCTAAATTATAGGTGGGCTATGTACAGGTGCAGTAATCTGTGAGCTGCTCTGACAGTTGGTGCTTAAAGCTAGTGAGGGAGATAAGTGTTTCCAGTTTCAGAGATTTTTGTAGTTCGTTCCAGTCATTGGCAGCAGAGAACTGGAAGGAGAGGCGGCCAAAGAAATAATTGGTTTTGGGGGTGACTAGAGAGATATACCTGCTGGAGCGTGTGCTACAGGTGGGAGATGCTATGGTGACCAGCGAGCTGAGATAAGGGGGGACTTTACCTAGCAGGGTCTTGTAGATGACATGGAGCCAGTGGGTTTGGCGACGAGTATGAAGCGAGGGCCAACCAACGAGAGAGTACAGGTCGCAATGGTGGGTAGTATATGGGGCTTTGGTGACAAAATGGATTGCACTGTGATAGACTGCATCCAATTTGTTGAGTAGGGTATTGGAGGCTATTTTGTAAATGACATCGCCGAAGTCGAGGATTGGTAGGATGGTCAGTTTTACAAGGGTATGTTTGGCAGCAGGAGTGAAGGATGCTTTGTTGCAAATAGGAAGCCAATTCTAGATTTAACTTTGGATTGGAGATGTTTGATGTGGGTCTGGAAGGAGAGTTTACAGTCTAATCAGACACCTAGGTATTTGTAGTTGTCCACGTATTCTAAGTCAGAGCCGTCCAGAGTAGTGATGTTGGACAGGCGGGCAGGTGCAGTCAGCGATCGGTTGAAGAGCATGCATTTAGTTTTACTTGTATTTAAGAGCAATTGGAGGCCACGGAAGGAGAGTTGTATGGCATTGAAGCTTGCCTGGAGGGTTGTTAACACAGTGTCCAAAGAAGGGCCAGAAGTATACAGAATGGTGTCGTCTGCGTAGAGGTGAATCAGAGAGTCGGTCCAAGAACTGAACCCTGTGGCACCCCCATAGATTATAATCCACATAATAATTCACATTTCCTGTTGCTGCAGGATTTTTTTCCTGCTGTAGCAGAACTGTCTCAAGTTAACACCTTTAACTACTTGAGACTGATTTCAGGAGAGGAACAAGAAAATAAAAACATGGGGCTGTGCAACGTAATACAACTAGTTGCTATACATAGTGATTGATATTGTTATTTTGGATGTCTAGGGAAAAATAAATATGAACTGTAGTGTTCTGTAGTGGTAATATAAGTAAGTGCCCAACCAAACCCAGCCCAACCAAACCCAGCAGCTACTGAATTAATGAGACATTTACGGTATTGCCATAAGAATCTCAGTTTCCTCCTGGGGTTTCTGGGAACTACACTTTTAGGTGAATAGAAGCCACCCACAGCACTCACGCCACACCTCAGTCACACACATGCAAACACACAAACACACACACACACACGCACACACATACAAACACCTCCGCCATAAGTGCACACCGATTATGCACACCAACGAGGGCTGCATTTACCTCATATCGCAAATCAGCTTTTCCAGGCAAATTGAGACATATAGGAGTCCCCCCGTTGAAAGTGAGTGACTTGAGGAGAATGACGGAGGCTGTGCTAGGCTGTAAATCAAGCCTGACAGCCCGGCAGAGGGAATCGACAGAGAAGCGTAATCACTCAGGGCTAACATCCAACAGGAATTATTGATCCAGAACCACCGTAATCCCCTTCACATAACACAGGCAATTTCATGTAATACCTGTAATAAAGCTGCATTCAAACTCAAGTAGCCATCAAGGGGCTTTGTGTCTGATTCAGGAGGTGAGGGCCTAGGCACATCAGAAGGAGTGCATCAGGGCCAATAAAAACATAGCCAGCTATTTTCTGACTTTTTTCCCCTGAGGGTTTTGATAAAGCTTGTTTTAGACAACCAACAGCAAACCTGTGTTTTGTGTTGAGTGGGTATTTTATCACTTTGAGAATTATAGGGCTCTGAAGTTTATGTTCAATAGAAGATAGAATAAATATATGTTTATGAATGAAAAAGCTGCACTGTAGATGGATGTATTGCTATTAGGGTAAAAACAAAACTAAAAAGAAAAAAACAGCGTCTACAAATGGGATCGAACACGAGACCTGGGATCGAACACGAAACCTGGGATCGAACACGAGACCTGGGATCGAACACGAGACCTGGGATAGAACACGCAACCTGGGATCGAACACGGGACCTGGGATCGAACACGAGACCTGGGATCGAACACGAGACCTGGGATCGAACACGGGACCTGGGATCGAACACGAGACCTGGGATCGAACACGAGACCTGGGATCGAACACGAAACCTGGGATCGAACACGAGACCTGGGATCGAACACGAGACCTGGGATCGAACACGCAACCTGGGATCGAACACGCAACCTGGGATCGAACACACAGACCTGGGATCGAACACGCGACCTGGGATCGAACAGGAGACCTGGGATCGAACACGCACCTGGGATCGAACACGCGACCTGGGATCGAACACGCAACCTGGGATCGAACACGCACCTGGGATCGAACACGCGACCTGGGATTGAACAGGAGACCTGGGATCGAACAGGAGACCAGGGATCGAACAGGCAGACCTGGGATCGAACACGCGCCCTGGGATCGAACATGCAACCTGGGATCGAACACGCAACCTGGGATTGAAAACGCAACCTGGGATTGAACAGGAGACCTGGGATCGAACAGGAGACCAGGGATCGAACAGGAGACCAGGGATCGAAGACGCGACCTGGGATCGAACATGCAACCTGGGATCGAACACACAACCTGGGATTGAAAACGCAACCTGGGATCGAACAGGAGACCAGGGATCGAACAGGAGAACAGGGATCGAACAGGAGAACAGGGATCGAACACACGACCTGGGTTTGAACACGCAACTAGTGATCGAACACGCGACCTGGGATCGACACGTGACCTGGGATCGAACACGCAACCTGGGATTGAACAGGAGACCTGGGATCGAACACGCAACCTGGGATCGAACACGCAACCTGGGATCGAACAGGAAACCTGGGATCGAACACCCAACCAGTGATCAAGCCCGCAACCTGGGATCGAACAGGAACCTTGGGATCTAACAGGAAACCAGTGATCAAACACGCAACCTGGGATCGAACAGAAAACCTGGGATCGAACAGGAAACCTGGGATCGAACAAGAAACCAGTGATCAAACACGCAACCTGGGATCGAACAAGAAACCTGGGATCGAACAGGAAACCTGGGATCGAACAAGAAACCAGTGATCAAACACGCAACCTGGGATCGAACAGGAAACCTGGGATCGAACAGGAAACTTGGGATCTAACAGGAAACCTGGGATCGAACACGCAACCAGTGATCAAACACGCAGCCTGGGATCGAACAGGAAACCTGGGATCGAACAGGAAACTTGGGATCTTACAGGAAACCTGGGATCGAACACGCAACCTGGGATCGAACATGCAACCAGTGATCAAACACGCAACCTGGGATCGAACACGCAACCTGGGATCGAACACGCAACCTGGGATCGAACACACAACCTGGGATCGAACACACAACCTGGGATCAAACACGCAACCTGGGATCGAACACACAACCTGGGATCGAACACGCAACCTGGGATCGAACACACAACCTGGGATCAAACACGCAACCTGGGATCGAACACGCAACCTGGGATCGAACACGCAACCTGGGAATCGAACAGGAAACCTGGGATCGAACACGCAACCTGGGATCGAACACGCAACTTGGAATCGAACAGGAAACCTGGGATCGAACACGCAACCTGGGATCGAACAGGAAACCTGGGATCGAACACGCAACCTGGGATCGAACACGCAACCTGGGATCGAACACGCAACCTGGGATCGAACAGGAAACCAGTGATCGAACACGCAACTATTTATCGAACACGCAACCTGGGATCGAACACGCGACCTGGGATCGAACAGGAGACCTGGGATCGAACACGCAACCTGGGATCGAACACGCAACCTGGGATCGAACAGGAAACTTGGGATCTAACAGGAAACCAGTGATCAAACTCGCAGCCTTGGATCGAACAGGAAACCTGGGATCGAACAGGAATCTTGGGATCGAACAAGAAACCAGTGATCAAACACGCAACCTGGGATCGAACAGGAAACCTGGGATCGAACAGGAAACCTGGGATCGAACAGGAAACTTGGGATCTAACAGGAAACCTGGGATCGAACACACAACCAGTGATCGAACATGCAACCTGGGCTCGAACACGCAACCTGGGATTGAACATGCAACCTGGAATCAAACAGGAAACCTGGGATCGAACATGCAACCAGTGATCGAACATGCAACCTGGGATCGAACACGCAACCTGGGATTGAACATGCAACCTGGAATCGAACAGGAAACCTGGGATCGAACACGCAACCTGGGATCGAACAGGAAACCTGGGATCGAACAGGAAACCTGGGATCGAACAGGAAACCTGGGATCGAAAAAGAAACGTCCTGATCCAGATTCATTGAATTAAGCCCATCCACCTCTTGCCCCTAGTGGCCCGTTTTGAAGGCATTTCCCGACGTCTTCAGGACATGGATAGACGTCCAATCTAGATTACCTAGCTGGTGTGTGTGTGTGTGTGCGCTTGCGTGTGGCATGTGGCGTTCGTGTGTGTGCGGAGTTGGGGGTTGCCCACAGTGGTAATTACTGCTGAGTAGACGTTGGCCCTGGACCCCCCTCCTCCTCCCCCTGTGTATCACTGCACAGGCCTTATCAAAGCCTCACCACCCTGCTCATTAATACATGGTCCAGACTGCTGCCGTCTATATATCATTGTCTTTCACTGGAGGCGTCCTAATCACTCTGGTATTATCAGGCAGGGAGCAGCAGGCAGGCAATCACTCTGACAGGCAGCCGGGAATCATGGGAGATGTGGGACAGGGTTAAACGAGGCTGACAGTGGCGATAATGCTGACTCTGCTATAAATTAAGATGGGTGGATGATAACAGACAGAAAGGGGGGAGAGGGGTTACAGAATGACAGACCCTGGGGTTCAGGCTGGGTTAATGTGAACTTTAACGTACATACTCATCTCTGTAAATGTGAGGAATGTGGGTAGAAAACAGTTCTGGTATGGCAGCAGTTGAGAGATGAGTGATGCAGGGAGGCATTCATTCAATCTCTTCTCTCTGCCTCTCTGTCTCTCTGTTGGACTGTGAGTTGCTGTCAAATCGGAAGCAGGAATCTGATGGAGCAGAGCAGCCTGGGAAGTTGTGATAGTTGTCTGTGACAGGGAATTGGTTTGAGTGGGCCAATAACTTGTCTCTGACAGCAGTCGGAGGGGGAGAGAGCTGTAATGTGTGGGTTATAATCAGACAGACGTCTTGACTAGCAGCCATTCAGACCCAACAGTGGTGTGAATCTTGCCTGGACATTTCCCCGTCTTCCCCTCATTGTCACTATCTCAGAGAGGGGGGAGGAAGGGAGAGAAAGAGAGAGAGGGGTGGGGGTGATATAGACAGACAGTTATCAGATCCAGTCATGAAGTTTTTCATTCGTAGACAGAGAAAATAGATCAGACAGACCACTATCTATCTATCTATCTATCTATCTATCTATCTATCTATCTATCTATCTATCTATCTATCTATCTATCTATCTATCTATCTATCTATCTATCTATCTATCTATCTATCTATCTATCTATCTATCTATCTATCTATCTATCTATCTATCTATCTATCTATCTATCTATCTATCTATCTATCTATCTATCTATCTATCTATCTATCTATCTATCTATCTATCTATCTATCTATCTATCTATCTATCTATCTATCTATCTATCTATCTATCTATCTATCTATCTATCTATCTATCTATCTATCTATCTATCTATCTATCTGTAATAAGATAGATAAATGTAGTTGATTTGTAGAAGGTGTGTTAGGTTGCTAGTGTGTTTCTGAGTGTATGTGTGGCTCAGTGTCTGTGAATTTCTGTGTGATCTTGAAGCTCATCAGCCTATAGTGTAAGTTGGAAACACAACAGAGATCCCTCTAGACAAATAGAGAATACCTTGGGTCTTGTCATCTGCACCAGTTCATGTGGATGGCAGCTCTGAAGCCCCTCCCAGACACATGGCCTTGCCTCTGTCGTCTCTGTTAGATCCACTATTTCCAGCTTCGTTGCAACACTGAACGTAACCACAGTATAGGTATGTCATTAGAACATATGTTTTTCATTCAGTCTTAAATTAGGCCAGGTTAATGTTGCGTACTGTGAGGTTGATTTGAAAAGTAAGCAGATACAAACGCCTAATAAGACAGAGACACAAACTAAAGTTATTTTAGGGTTTTATTTTTCCTGATATAGCAACATGTCTTTTAGAGAAGTTCATTTTATTAATCTCTTATATTTGTGTAGTGAGAAACACTTCAGGTATAAAAGAGTACTAGAAAACCCTTTACGTTTCCCACAAATAAATCATGTGAATCCCAGTGTTTTAGAATGAGGTCAGTCCAGCTCTCCTCACTGTCCACCAAACCAACAACACCTAGCACCATCTTACTGTACCACATACAACCTGCCTGCTACCACTCTTCCCCTCCTCCTTTCTTGTCTTTCATCCCTCGTTTTCTCTTAGAGACGGAGGAGGCTCTTTCCCTGGGTCCTGTTTTTCCCTGTAGACCTGAGCCATGCGTTTGGCAATGGCATAATCATGCCTTCACAGTTTGCTCCTCAGGGAGCGAGGGAAGGAGAGGATCCTGATAATCACCCCCCTCCACCACCACTGGGAAACAAGAAAAATAGACCAATTCAATGTGAACCTAATGTGCTTCATACAATTAGGGAGAGAGAGAGTAGAGAGAAGGGAGAGAAATGGGAGAGAGAGAAGAGAGAGAGGGGAGAGAGTGGAGAGAGAGGGGGAAGAGAGGGGAGAGAGAGAGGAGAGAGAGAAGAGAGAGAGGGGAGGGAGAGAGGAGAGAGGGAGAGAGAGAGGGGAGAGAAAGAGGAGAGAGGGGAGAGAGAGAGGAGAGAGGGAGGGGGGAGAGAAAGAGGAGAGAGGGGAGAGAAAGGAGAGAGAAAGGAGAGAGAGAGGGAGAGAGGGGAGAGAGAGAGGGAGAGAGAAAGAGAGAGAGGGAGAGAGAGAGAGAGAGAGAAGAGAGAGGGGGAGAGAGAAAGGAGAGAGAGGGGAGAGAGAGGAGAGAGGGGAGAGAGGGGAGAGAGAGAGAGAGAGAGAGAAGAGAGAGAGAGAGAGAGAGAGGAGAGAGAGAGAGGGAGAGAGGGGAGAGAGAGAGGAGAGAGAGAGAGAGAGAGGGGAGAGAGAGAGGAGAGAGAGGGGAGAGAGTCAGGAGAGAGGGGAGAGAGAGAGAGAGAGAGAGGAGAGAGGGAGAGAGAGAGAGGAGAGAGAGAGGAGAGAGGGAGAGAGAGAGAGAGAGAGAGAGAGGAGAGGGAGAGAGAGAGAGGAGAGAGAGAGGAGAGGGGAGAGAGAAGAGAGGAGAGAGAGAGGGGAGAGGGGAGAGAGAAGAGAGAGAGGGGAGAGAAAGAGCATCATCAGGCAAAGATCTGCGTTCGGGGAACATCTCTAAATGCCTTGTTAAAGCAGCAGGTCAAAGGTCACCAGACTTAATTATACCGTAACTGCAGAGAAACGGCCAAATGATCAAATAGGCAGAGAGAGGAATATCCTGATAGAAATAGCAGGAAATTACAACCTTTAAAAATATTGCAGAATGCTCATTTCAGCAGACAATGCTTGGCGAGAACCACAATCACAAATTACCATCCTAAATCCTCCTCACCCCACACACCCCTACACCCAAAGGCCTCTGCTTGGGTCCTCGAAAATAACATATGTAAAAAAGGAAGAAAAAACTATTAAATTCAAAATGCATGTTGCTGAAAATGAACGGTATTAGTAAAGATATTAGAACAAGTTCATGGTTAACCCAATTTACCTACCTCATCCCCTGTTTTTATTTTATTTACTTTTCTGCTCTTTTGCACACCAGTATCTCTACCTGCACATGTTCATCTGATCATTTATCACTACGGTGTTAATCTGCTAAATTGTAATTATTCACTCCTATGGCCTATTTATTGCCTACCTCCTCATGCCTTTTGCACACAATGTATATAGATTTTTTTTCTACTGTTATTGACTTGTTTATTGTTTACTCCATGAGTAACTCTGTATTGTTGTCTGTTCACATTGCTATGCTTTATCTTGGCCAGGTCGCAGTTGCAAATGAGAACATGTTCTCAACTAGCCTACCTGGTTAAAAATAAAGGTGAAATAAATTAAAAATAAAATAAACTATTTTTAACCTCAACCCAGTCTCTACCATGTGCTGCTATCCCTTTAACCCCAACCCAGTCTCTTCCATGTTCTGCTATCCCTTTAACCCCAACCCAGTCTCTACCATGTGCTGCTATCCCTTTAACAACAACCCAGTCTCTACCATGTGCTGCTATCCCTTTAACACAGTCTCTACCATGTTCTGCTATCCCTTTAACCAAAACCCAGTCTATACCATGTGCTGCTATCCCTTTAACCCAGTCTCTACCATGTTCTGCTATCCCTTTAACCCCAACCCAGTCTCTACCATGTTCTGCTATCCCTTTAACCACAACCCAGTCTCTACCATGGTCTGCTTTCCCTTTAACCAAACCCAGTCTCTACCATGTTCTGCTATCCCTTTAACCCAAACCAGTCTCTACCATGTTCTGCTATCCCTTTAACCACAACCCAGTCTCTGCCATGTTCTGCTTTCCCTTTAACCCCAACCCAATCTCTACCATGGTCTGCTTTCCCTTTAACCCAGTCTCTACCATGGTCTGCTATCCCTTTAACCACAACCCAGTCTCTGCCATGTTCTGCTTTCCCTTTAACCCCAACCCAATCTCTACCATGGTCTGCTTTCCCTTTAACCCAGTCTCTACCATGGTCTGCTTTCCCTTTAACCCAGTCTCTACCATGGTCTGCTTTCCTTTTAACCCAGTCTCTACCAAGGTCTGCTTTCCCTTTAAACCAGTCTCTACCATGTTCTGCTATCCCTTTCACCCAGTATCTACCATGGTCTACTTTCCCTTTAACCCCAACCCAGTCTCTACCGTGTTCTGCTTTCCCTTTAACCCAGTCTCTACCAGTTGCAAATGAGAACATGTTCTCAACTAGCCTACCTGGTTAAAAATAAAGGTGAAATAAATTAAAAATAAAATAAACTATTTTTAACCTCAACCCAGTCTCTACCATGTGCTGCTATCCCTTTAACCCCAACCCAGTCTCTTCCATGTTCTGCTATCCCGTTAACCCCAACCCAGTCTCTACCATGTGCTGCTATCCCTTTAACCACAACCCAGTCTCTACCATGTGCTGCTACCCCTTTAACCCAGTCTCTACCATGTTCTGCTATCCCTTTAACCAAAACCCAGTCTATACCAAGTGCTGCTATCCCTTTAACCCAGTCTCTACCATGTTCTGCTATCCCTTTAACCCCAACCCAGTCTCTACCATGTTCTGCTATCCCTTTAACCCCAACCCAGTCTCTACCATGGTCTGCTTTCCCTTTAACCCAACCCAGTCTCTACCATGTTCTGCTATCCCTTTAACCCAAACCAGTCTCTACCATGTTCTGCTATCCCTTTAACCACAACCCAGTCTCTGCCATGTTCTGCTTTCCCTTTAACCCCAACCCAATATCTACCATGGTCTGCTTTCCCTTTAACCCCAACCCAGTCTCTACCGTGTTCTGCTTTCCCTTTAACCCAGTCTCTGCCATGTTCTGCTTTCCCTTTAACCCCAACCCAATCTCTACCATGGTCTGCTTTCCCTTTAACCCAGTCTCTACCATGGTCTGCTTTCCCTTTAACCCAGTCTCTACCATGGTCTGCTTTCCTTTAACCCAGTCTCTACCAAGGTCTGCTTTCCCTTTAAACCAGTCTCTACCATGTTCTGCTATCCCTTTCACCCAGTATCTACCATGGTCTGCTTTCCCTTTAACCCCAACCCAGTCTCTACCATGTTCTGCTTTCCCTTTAACCCAGTCTCTACCAGTTGCTCTGAGAACATGTTCTCAACTAGCCTACCTGGTTAAAAATAAAGGTGAAATAAATTAAAAATAAAATAAACTATTTTTAACCTCAACCCAGTCTCTACCATGTGCTGCTATCCCTTTAACCCCAACCCAGTCTCTTCCATGTTCTGCTATCCCTTTAACCCCAACCCAGTCTCTACCATGTGCTGCTTTCCCTTTAACCACAACCCAGTCTCTACCATGTGCTGCTATCCCTTTAACCCAGTCTCTACCATGTTCTGCTATCCCTTTAACCAAAACCCAGTCTATACCATGTGCTGCTATCCCTTTAACCCAGTCTCTACCATGTTCTGCTATCCCTTTAACCCCAACCCAGTCTCTACCATGTTCTGCTATCCCTTTAACCCCAACCCAGTCTCTACCATGGTCTGCTTTCCCTTTAACCCAACCCAGTCTCTACCATGTTCTGCTATCCCTTTAACCCAAACCAGTCTCTACCATGTTCTGCTATCCCTTTAACCACAACCCAGTCTCTACCATGTTCTGCTATCCCTTTCACCCCAACCCAGTATCTACCATGGTCTACTTTCCCTTTAACCCCAACCCAGTCTCTACCGTGTTCTGCTTTCCCTTTAACCCAGTCTCTGCCATGTTCTGCTTTCCCTTTAACCCCAACCCAATCTCTACCATGGTCTGCTTTCCCTTTAACCCAGTCTCTACCATGGTCTGCTTTCCCTTTAACCCAGTCTCTACCATGGTCTGCTTTCCTTTTAACCCAGTCTCTACCAAGGTCTGCTTTCCCTTTAAACCAGTCTCTACCATGTTCTGCTATCCCTTTCACCCAGTATCTACCATGGTCTACTTTCCCTTTAACCCCAACCCAGTCTCTACCGTGTTCTGCTTTCCCTTTAACCCAGTCTCTACCATGTTCTGCTATCCCTTTAACCCAACCCAGTCTCTACCATGTTCTGCTGTCCCTTTAACCCCAACCCAGTCTCTACCATGGACTGCTTTCCCTTTAACCACAACCCAGTCTCGACCATGTTCTGCTTTCCCTTTATCCCCAACCCAGTCTCTACCATGTTCTGCTATCCCTTTAACCCCAACCCAGTCTCTACCATGTTCTGCTTTCCCTTTAACACAACCCAGTCTCTACCATGTTCTGCTATCCCTTTAACCCAACCCAGTCTCTACCATGTTCTGCTATCCCTTTAACCACAACCCAGTCTCTACCATGTGCTGCTATCCCTTTAACCCAGTCTCTACCATGTTCTGCTATCCCTTTAACCAAAACCCAGTCTATACCATGTGCTGCTATCCCTTTAACCCAGTCTCTACCATGTTCTGCTATCCCTTTAACCCCAACCCAGTCTCTACCATGTTCTGCTATCTCTTTAACCCCAACCCAGTCTCTACCATGTTCTGCTATCCCTTTAACCCCAACCCAGTCTCTACCATGTTCTGCTTTCCCTTTAAACCCAACCCAGTCTCTACCATGTTCTGCTTTCCCTTTAACCCAACCCAGTCTCTACCATGTTCTGCTATTCCTTTAACCCAACCCAGTCTCTACCATGTTCTGCTATCCCTTTAACCCCAACCCAGTCTCTACCATGTTCTGCTTTCCCTTTAACACAACCCAGTCTCTACCATGTTCTGCTATCCCTTTAACCCCAACCCAGTCTCTACCATGTTCTGCTATCCCTTTAACCCCAACCCAGTCTCTACCATGTTCTGCTATCCCTTTAACCCAACCCAGTCTCTACCATGTTCTGCTTTCCCTTTAACCCAGTCTCTACCATCTTCTGCTATCCCTTTAACCCCAACTCAGTCTCTACCATGTTCTGCTTTCCCTTTAACCCCAACCCAGTCTCTACCATGTTCTGCTATCCCTTTAACCCCAACCCAGTCTCTACCATGGTCTGCTTTCCCTTTAACCCCAACCCAGTCTCTACCATGTTCTGCTATCCCTTTAACCCCAACCCAGTCTCTACCATGTTCTGCTATCCCTTTAACCCAACCCAGTCTCTACCATGTTCTGCTATCCCTTTAACCCCAACCCAGTCTCTACCATGTTCTGCTATCCCTTTAACCCAACCCAGTCTCTACCATGTGCTGCTATCCCTTTAACCCCAACCCAGTATCTACCATGTTCTGCTTTCCCTTTAAACCAGTCTCTACCATGTTCTGCTATCCCTTTAACCCAGTCTCTACCATGGTCTGCTTTCCCTTTAACCCCAACCCAGTCTCTACCATGGTCTGCTTTCCCTTTAACCCCAACCCAGTCTCTACCGTGTTCTGCTTTCCCTTTAACCACAACCCAGTCTCTACCATGTTCTGCTATCCCTTTAACCCCAACACAGTCTCTACCATGGTCTGCTTTCCCTTTAACCCAACCCAGTCTCTACCATGTTCTGCTATCCCTTTAACCCCAACCCAGTCTCTACCGTGTTCTGCTTTCCCTTTAGCCCAGTCTCTACCATGTTCTGCTTTCCCTTTAACCGCAACCCAGTCTCTACCATGTTCTGCTTTCCCTTTAACCCAACCCAGTCTCTACCATGTTCTGCTATCCCTTTAACCCAACCCAGTCTCTACCATGTTCTGCTATCCCTTTAACCCAACCCAGTCTCTCCCATGTTCTACTTTCCCTTTAACCCAACCCAGTCTCTACCATGTTCTGCTATCCCTTTAACCCAACCCAGTCTCTACCATGTTCTGCTATCCCTTTAACCACAACCCAGTCTCTGCCATGTTCTGCTTTCCCTTTAACCCCAACCCAATCTCTACCATGGTCTGCTTTCCCTTTAACCCAGTCTCTCCCATGTTCTGCTTTCCCTTTAACCCAACCCAGTCTCTACCATGTTCTGCTATCCCTTTAACCCAACCCAGTCTCTACCATGTTCTGCTATCCCTTTAACCACAACCCAGTCTCTACCATGTTCTGCTATCCCTTTAACCCAGTCTCTACCATGTTCTGCTATCCCTTTAACCCCAAAACCCAGTCTATACCATGTTCTGCTATCCCTTTAACCCAGTCTCTACCATGTTCTGCTATCCCTTTAACCCCAACCCAGTCTCTACCATGTTCTGCTATCCCTTTAACCCCAACCCAGTCTCTACCATGTTCTGCTATCCCTTTAACCCCAACATAGTCTCTACCATGTTCTGCTTTCCCTTTAAACCCAACCCAGTCTCTACCATGTTCTGCTTTCCCTTTAACCCAACCCAGTCTCTAACATGTTCTGCTATCCCTTTAACCCAACCCAGTCTCTACCATGTTCTGCTATCCCTTTAAGCCCAACCCAGTCTCTACCATGTTCTGCTTTCCCTTTAACCCAACCCAGTCTCTACCATGTGCTGCTATCCCTTTAACCCCAACCCAGTCTCTACCATGTTCTGCTATCCCTTTAACCCCAACCCAGTCTCTACCATGTTCTGCTATCCCTTTAACCCAACCCAGTCTCTACCATGTTCTGCTTTCCCTTTAACCCAGTCTCTACCATGTTCTGCTATCCCTTTAACCCCAACTCAGTCTCTCCCATGTTCTGCTTTCCCTTTAACCCCAACCCAGTCTCTACCATGTTCTGCTATCCCTTTAACCCCAACCCAGTCTCTAACATGGTCTGCTTTCCCTTTAACCCAACCCAGTCTCTACCATGTCTGCTATCCCTTTAACCCCATCTCTACCATGGTCTGCTTTCCCTTTAACCCCAACCCAGTCTCTACCATGTTCTGCTTTCCCTTTAACCCAACCCAGTCTCTACCATGTTCTGCTATCCCTTTAACCCAACCCAGTCTCTACCATGGTCTGCTTTCCCTTTAACCCCAACACAGTCTCTACCATGGTCTGCTTTCCCTTTAAACCAGTCTCTACCATGTTCTGCTATCCCTTTAACCCCAACCCAGTCTCTACCGTGTTCTGCTTTCCCTTTAAGCACAACCCAGTCTCTACCATGGTCTGCTATCCTTTTAACCCAGTCTGTACCATGTTCTGCTATCCCTTTAACCCCATCCCAGTCTCTACCATGTGCTGCTTTCCCTTTAACCCCAACCCAGTCTCTACCATGTTCTGCTTTCCCTTTAACCCCAACCTAGTCTCTACCAAGGTCTGCTTTCCCTTTAACCCCAACACAGTCTCTTCCATGTTCTGCTATCCCTTTAACCCTTCTCTAACATGTTCTGCTTTCCCTTTAACCCAACCCAGTCTCTACCATGTTCTGCTATCCCTTTAACCCAGTCTCTACCATGGTCTGCTTTCCCTTTAACCCAACCCAGTCTCTACCATGTTCTGCTTTCCCTTTAACCCCAACCCAGTCTCTACCATGTTCTGCTATCCCTTTAACCCAGTCTCTACCATGGTCTGCTATCCCTTTAACCCCAACCCAGTCTCTACCGTGTTCTGCTTTCCCTTTAAGCACAACCCAGTCTCTACCATGTTCTGCTTTCCCTTTAACCCCAACCCAGTCTCTACCATGGTCTGCTTTCCCTTTAACCCAACCCAGTCTCTACCATGTTCTGCTATCCCTTTAACCCCAACCCAGCCTCTACCGTGTTCTGCTTTCCCTTTAACCCAGTCTCTACCATGGTCTGCTTTCCCTTTAACCCCAACCCAGTCTCTACCGTGTTCTGCTTTCCCTTTAGCCCAGTCTCTACCATGTTCTGCTTTCCCTTTAACCGCAACCCAGTCTCTACCATGTTCTGCTTTCCCTTTAACCCAACCCAGTCTCTACCATGTTCTGCTATCCCTTTAACCCAACCCAGTCTCTACCATGTTCTGCTATCCCTTTAACCCCAACCCAGTCTCTACCCATGGTCTGCTTTCCCTTTCACCCCAACCCAGTCTCTACCATGTTCTGCTATCCCTTTAACCCAACCCAGTCTCTACCGTGTGCTGCTATCCCTTTAACCCCAACCCAGTCTCTACCATGTTCTGCTTTGCCTTTAACCCAGTCTCTACCATGTTCTGCTTTGCCTTTAACCCAGTCTCTACAATGGTCTGCTTTCCCTTTAAACCAGTCTCTACCATGGTCTGCTTTCCCTTTAAACCCAGTCTCTACCATGATCTGCTTTCCCTTTAACCCCAACCCAGTCTCTACCATGTCTGCTATCCCTTTAACCCCAACCCAGTCTCTACCATGTTCTGCTTTCCCTTTAACCCAACCCAGTCTCTACCATGTTCTGCTATCCCTTTAACCCCAACCCAGTCTCTACCATGGTCTGCTTTCCCTTTAACCCAACCCAGTCTCTACCATGTTCTGCTATCCCTTTAACCACAACCAAGTCTCGACCATGTTCTGCTTTCCCTTTAACCCCAACCCAATCTCTACCATGGTCTGCTTTCCCTTTAACCCAGTCTCTACCATGGTCTGCTTTCCCTTTAACCCAGTCTCTACCATGGTCTGCTTTCCCTTTAAACCTCTACCAGTCTCTACCATGGTCTGCTTTCCCTTTAACCCCAACCCAGTCTCTACCATGGTCTGCTTTCCCTTTAACCCCAACACAGTCTCTTCCATGATCTGCTATCCCTTTAACCCCAACCCAGTCTCTACCGTGTTCTGCATTCCCTTTAAGCACAACCAAGGCTCTACCACGTTCTTCTATCCCTTTAACCCCAACCCAGCCTCTACCGTGTTCTGCTTTCCCTTTAACACAGTCTCTACAATGTTC
Source organism: Oncorhynchus tshawytscha (assembly GCF_018296145.1). Classification (NCBI taxonomy): domain Eukaryota; kingdom Metazoa; phylum Chordata; class Actinopteri; order Salmoniformes; family Salmonidae; genus Oncorhynchus; species Oncorhynchus tshawytscha. The sequence goes on along the minus strand of NC_056442.1, from coordinate 3,060,444 downwards.
TGCTATCCCTTTAACCCCAACCCAGTCTCTACCATAGTCTGCTATCCATTTAATCCCTACCCATTCTCTACCATGTTCTGCTTTCCCTTTAACCCAACCCAGGCTCTACCACGGTCTGCTTTCCCTTTAACCCCAACCCAGTCCCTACCATGTTCTGCTTTCCCTTTAACCCAGTCTCTACCATGGTCTGCTTTCCCTTTAACCCCAACCCAGTCTCTACCATGGTCTGCTATCCCTTTAACCCCAACCCAGTCTCTACCATGTTCTGCTATCCCTTTAACCCCAACCCAGTCTCTACCAGGTGCTGCTATCCCTTTAACCGCAACCCAGTCTCTACCATGGTCTGCTTTCCCTTTAACCCAACCCAGTCTCTACCATGTTCTGCTATCCCTTTAACCCAACCCAGTCTCTACCATGTTCTGCTTTCCCTTTAACCCAGTCTCTACCATGTTCTGCTTTCCCTTTAACCCCAACCCAGTCTCTACTATGGTCTGCTTTCCCTTTAACCCAGTCTCTACCATGTTCTGCTTTCCCTTTAACAACCCAGTCTCTACCATGTTCTGCTTTCCCTTTAACCCAACCCAGTCTCTACCATGTTCTGCTATCCCTTTAACCCAACCCAGTCTCTAATGTTCTGCTTTCCCTTCCTTTAACCCCAACCCAGTCTCTACCATGTTCTGCTATCCCATTAACCCAACCCAGTCTCTACCATGTTCTGCTATCCCTTTAACCACAACCCAGTCTCTGCCATGTTCTGCTTTCCCTTTAACCCCAACCCAATCTCTACCATGGTCTGCTTTCCCTTTAACCCAGTCTCTACCATGGTCTGCTTTCCTTTAACCCAGTCTCTACCATGGTCAGCTTTCCCTTTAAACCAGTCTCTACCATGATCTGCTTTCCCTTTAACCCCAACCTAGTCTCTAACAAGGTCTGCTTTCCTTTAACCCCAACCAGTCTCTTCCATGTTCTGCTATCCCTTTAACCCCAACCCAGTCTCTACCGTGTTCTGCTTTCCCTTTAACACAACCCAGTCTCTACCATGTTCTGCTATCCCTTTAACCCCAACACAGTCTCTACCATGGTCTGCTTTCCCTTTAACCCAACCCAGTCTCTACCATGTTCTGCTATCCCTTTAACCCCAACCCAGCTCTACCATGTTCTGCTTTCCCTTTAACCCAGTCTCTACCATGGTCTGCTTTCCTTTAACCCCAACCCAGTCTCTACCATGTTCTGCTTTCCCTTTAACCGCAACCCAGTCTCTACCATGTTCTGCTTTCCCTTTAACCCAACCCAGTCTCTACCATGTTCTGCTATCCCTTTAACCCAACCCAGTCTCTGCCATGTTCTGCTTTCCCTTTAACCCCAACCCAATCTCTACCATGGTCTGCTTTCCCTTTAAACCATTCTCTACCATGTTCTGCTATCCCTTTAACCCAGTCTCTACCATGTTCTGCTTTCCCTTTAACCCCAACCCAGTCTCTACCATGTTCTGCTTTCCCTTTAACCCCAACCTAGTCTCCAACAAGGTCTGATTTCCCTTTAACCCCAACACAGTCTCTTCCATGTTCTGCTATCCCTTTAACCACAACCCAGTCTCTACCATGTTCTGCTTTCCCTTTAAGCACAACCCAGTCTCTACCATGTTCTGCTATCCCTTTAACCCCAACGCAGTCTCTACCATGGTCTGCTTTCCCTTTAACCCAACCCAGTCTCTACCATGTTCTGCTATCCCTTTAACCCCAACCCAGCCTCTACCGTGTTCTGCTTTCCCTTTAACCCAGTCTCTACCATGGTCTGCTTTCCCTTTAACCCCAACCCAGTCTCTACCGTGTTCTGCTTTCCCTTTAACCCAACCCAGTCTCTACCATGTTCTGCTATCCCTTTAACCCAACCCAGTCTCTACCATGTTCTGCTTTCCCTTTAACCCAACCCAGTCTCTACCATGTTCTGCTTTCCCTTTAACCCAACCCAGTCTCTACCATGTTCTGCTATCCCTTTAACCCAACCCAGTCTCTGCCATGTTCTGCTTTCCCTTTAACCCCAACCCAATCTCTACCATGGTCTGCTTTCCCTTTAACCCAGTCTCTACCATGGTCTGCTTTCCCTTTAACCCAGTCTCTACCATGGTCTGCTTTCCCTTTAAACCAGTCTCTACCATGATCTGCTTTCCCTTTAACCCCAACCCAGTCTCTACCATGGTCTGCTATCCCTTTAACCCCAACCCAGTCTCTACCATGTTCTGCTTTCCCTTTAACCCAACCCAGTCTCTACCATGTTCTGCTATCCCTTTAACCCCAACCCAGTCTCTACCATGGTCTGCTTTCCCTTTAACCCAACCCAGTCTCTACCATGTTCTGCTATCCCTTTAACCACAACCCAGTCTCTACCATGTTCTGCTTTCCCTTTAACCCAACCCAGTCTCTACCATGTTCTGCTATCCCTTTAACCCAACCCAGTCTCTACCATGTTCTGCTATCCCTTTAACCCAACCCAGTCTCTCCCATGTTCTACTTTCCCTTTAACCCAACCCAGTCTCTACCATGTTCTGCTATCCCTTTAACCACAACCCAGTCTCTGCCATGTTCTGCTTTCCCTTTAACCCCAACCCAATCTCTACCATGGTCTGCTTTCCCTTTAACCCAGTCTCTACCATGGTCTGCTTTAGCCAGTCTCTACCATGTTCTGCTATCCCTTTAACCCCAACCCAGTCTCTACCGTGTTCTGCTTTCCCTTTAACCCAGTCTCTACCATGTTCTGCTTTCCCTTTAACCGCAACCCAGTCTCTACCATGTTCTGCTTTCCCTTTAACCCCAACCCAGCCTCTACCGTGTTCTGCTTTCCCTTTAACCCAACCCAGTCTCTCCCATGTTCTACTTTCCCTTTAACCCAACCCAGTCTCTACCATGTTCTGCTATCCCATTAACCCAACCCAGTCTCTACCATGTTCTGCTATCCCTTTAACCACAACCCAGTCTCTGCCATGTTCTGCTTTCCCTTTAACCCCAACCCAATCTCTACCATGGTCTGCTTTCCCTTTAACCCAGTCTCTACCATGGTCTGCTTTCCCTTTAACCCAGTCTCTACCATGGTCTGCTTTCCCTTTAAACCAGTCTCTACCATGATCTGCTTTCCCTTTAACCCCAACCCAGTCTCTACCATGGTCTGCTATCCCTTTAACCCCAACCCAGTCTCTACCATGTTCTGCTTTCCCTTTAACCCAACCCAGTCTCTACCATGTTCTGCTATCCCTTTAACCCCAACCCAGTCTCTACCATGGTCTGCTTTCCCTTTAACCCAACCCAGTCTCTACCATGTTCTGCTTTCCCTTTAACCCAACCAGTCTCTACCATGTTCTGCTTTCCCTTTAACCCCAACCCAGTCTCTACCATGGTCTGCTATCCCTTTAACCCCAACCCAGTCTCTACCATGTTCTGCTTTCCCTTTAACCCAACCCAGTCTCTACCATGTTCTGCTATCCCTTTAACCCCAATCCAGTCTCTACCATGGTCTGCTTTCCCTTTAACCCAACCCAGGCTCTACCACGGTCTGCTTTCCCTTTAACCCCAACCCAATCTCTACCATGGTCTGCTTTCCCTTTAAACCATTCTCTACCATGTTCTGCTATCCCTTTAACCCAGTCTCTACCATGTTCTGCTTTCCCTTTAACCCCAACCCAGTCTCTACCATGGTCTGCTATCCCTTTAACCCCAACCCAGTCTCTACCATGTTCTGCTTTCCCTTTAACCCAACCCAGTCTCTACCATGTTCTGCTATCCCTTTAACCCCAACCCAGTCTCTACCCCAACCCAGTCTCTACCATGTTCTGCTATCCCTTTAACCACAACCAAGTCTCTACCATGTTCTGCTTTCCCTTTATCCCCAACCCAGTCTCTACCATGTTCTGCTATCCCTTTAACCCCAACCCAGTCTCTACCATGTTCTGCTTTCCCTTTAACCCAACCCAGTCTCTACCATGTTCTGCTATCCCTTTAACCCAACCCAGTCTCTACCATGTTCTGCTTTCCCTTTAACCACAACCCAGTCTCTGCCATGTTCTGCTTTCCCTTTAACCCCAACCCAGTCTCTACCATGGTCTGCTTTCCCTTTAACCCAGTTCTCCCTGCTTAACCCAGTCTCTACCATGTTCTGCTATCCCTTTAACCCCAACCCAGTCTCTACCATGTTCTGCTTTCCCTTTAACCCAGTCTCTACCATGGTCTGCTTTCCCTTTAACCGTCTCTACCATGTTCTGCTTTCCCTTTAACCCCAACCCAGTCTCTACCATGTTCTGCTATCCCTTTAACCCAACCCAGTCTCTCCCATGTTCTGCTTTCCCTTTAACCCAACCCAGTCTCTACCATGTTCTGCTTTCCCTTTAACCCAACCCAGTCTCTACCATGTTCTGCTATCCCTTTAACCACAACCCAGTCTCTGCCATGTTCTGCTTTCCCTTTAACCCCAACCCAATCTCTACCATGTTCTGCTTTCCCTTTAACCCAGTCTCTACCATGGTCTGCTTTCCCTTTAACCTCAACCCAGTCTCTACCATGGTCTGCTTTCCCTGTAACCCAGTCTCTATCATGTTCTGCTGTCAATTTAACCCCAACCCAGTCTCTACCATAGTCTGCTATCCATTTAATCCCTACCCAGTCTCTACCACGATCTGCTTTCCCTTTAACCCCAACCCAGTCTCTGCCATGTTCTGCTGTCAATTTAACCCCTACCCAGTCTCTAAAAGTCTGCTTTCCCTTTAACCCACCCCAGTCTCTACCATGTTCTGCTATCCCTTTAACCACAACCAAGTCTCTACCATGTTCTGCTTTCCCTTTATCCCCAACCCAGTCTCTACCATGTTCTGCTATCCCTTTAACCCCAACCCAGTCTCTACCATGTTCTGCTTTCCCTTTAACACAACCCAGTCTCTACCATGTTCTGCTATCCCTTTAACCCAGTCTCTACCATGTTCTGCTATCCCTTTAACCACAACCCAGTCTCTACCATGTTCTGCTATCCCTTTAACCCCAACCCAGTCTCTACCATGGTCTGCTTTCCCTTTAACCCAGTCTCTACCATGGTCTGCTTTCCCTTTAACCCAGTCTCTACCATGGTCTGCTTTCCCTTTAAACCAGTCTCTACCATGTTCTGCTATCCCTTTAACCCAGTCTCTACCATGGTCTGCTTTCCCTTTAACCCCAACCCAGTCTCTACCATGGTCTGCTTTCCCTTTAACCCCAACACAGTCTCTTCCATGATCTGCTATCCCTTTAACCCCAACCCAGTCTCTACCGTGTTCTGCATTCCCTTTAAGCACAACCAAGGCTCTACCACGTTCTTCTATCCCTTTAACCCCAACCCAGCCTCTACCATGGTCTGCTTTCCCTTTAACCCATTCTCTACCATGTTCTGCTTTCCCTTTAACCCAACCCAGGCTCTACCACGGTCTGCTTTCCCTTTAACCCCAACCCAGTCCCTACCATGTTCTGCTTTCCCTTTAACCCAGTCTCTACCATGGTCTGCTTTCCCTTTAACCCCAACCCAGTCTCTACCATGGTCTGCTATCCCTTTAACCCCAACCCAGTCTCTACCATGGTCTGCTTTCCCTTTAACCCAACCCAGTCTCTACCATGTTCTGCTATCCCTTTAACCCAACCCAGTCTCTACCATGTTCTGCTATCCCTTTAACCCAACCCAGTCTCTACCGTGTGCTGCTATCCCTTTAACCCCAACCCAATCTCTACTATGGTCTGCTTTCCCTTTAACCCAGTCTCTATCATGTTCTGCTACCCCTTTAACCCAGTCTCTACCATGGTCTCCTTTCCCTTTAACCCCAACCCAGTCTCTACCGTGTTCTGCTTTCCCTTTAACCCCAACCCAGTCTCTACCATGGTCTGCTATCCCTTTAACCCAACCCAGTCTCTACCATGTTCTGCTGTCCCTTTAACCCCAACCAGTCTCTACCATGTTCTGATATCCCTTTAACCCAACCCAGTCTCTACCGTGTGCTGCTATCCCTTTAACCCCAACCCAGTCTCCACCATGTTCTGCTTTGCCTTTAACCCAGTCTCTACCATGGTCTGCTTTCCCTTTAAACCAGTCTCTAACATGTTCTGCTATCCCTTTAACCCAGTCTCTACCATGGTCTGCTTTCCTTTTAACCCCAACCCAGTCTCTACCATGTTCTGCTTTCCCTTTAACCCCAACCTAGTCTCTACCATGGTCTGCTTTCCCTTTAACCCCAACACAGTCTCTTCCATGTTCTGCTATCCCTTTAACCCCAACCCAGTCTCTACCGTGTTCTGCTTTCCCTTTAAGCACAACCAAGTCTCTACCATGTTCTGCTATCCCTTTAAACCCAACCCAGTCTCTACCATGGTCTGCTTTCCCTTTAACCCAACCCAGTCTCTACCACGTTCTTCTATCCCTTTAACCCCAACCCAGCCTCTACCGTGTTCTGCTTCCCCTTTCACCCAGTCTCTACAATGGTCTGCTTTCCCTTTAACCCCAACCCAGTCTCTACCGTGTTCTGCTTTCCCTTTAACCCAGTCTCTACCATGTTCTGCTATCCCTTTAACCCAACCCAGTCTCTACCATGTTCTGCTGTCCCTTTAACCACAACCCAGTCTCTAAAATGTTCTGCTTTGCATTTAACCCAGTCTCTACCATGGTCTGCTTTCCCTTTAAACCAGTCTCTACCGTGTTCTGCTATCCCTTTAACCCAGTCTCTACCATGGTCTGCTTTCCCTTAACCCCAACCCAGTCTCTACCATGGTCTGCTTTCCCTTTAAACCAGTCTCTGCCATGTTCTGTTATCCCTTTAACCCAGTCTCTACCATGGTCTGCTATCCCTTTAACCCCAACCCAGTCTCTACCGTGTTCTGCTTTCCCTTTAAGCACAACCCAGTCTCTACCATTTTCTGCTTTCCCTTTAACCCCAACCTAGTCTCTACAATGGTCTGCTTTCCCTTTAACCCAGACTCTACCATGGTCTGCTATCCCTTTAACCCCAACCCAGTGTCTACCATGTTCTGCTGTCAATTTAACCCCAACCCAGTCTCTACCATGGTCTGCTTTCCCTTTAACCCCAACACAGTCTCTTCCATGTTCTGCTATCCCTTTAACCCCAACCCAGTCTCTACCATGTTCTGCTTTCCCTTTAAGCACAACCAGTCTCTACCATGTTCTGCTATCCCTTTAACCCCAACCCAGTCTCTACCATGGTCTGCTTTCCCTTTAACCCAACCCAGTCTCTACCATGTTCTGCTATCCCTTTAACCCAACCCAGTCTCTACCGTGTTCTGCTTCCCTTTCATGGTCTGCTTTCCCTTTAACCCCAACCCAGTCTCTACCGTGTTCTGCTTTCCAACCCAGTCTCTACCATGTTCTGCTATCCCTTTAACCCAACCCAGTCTCTACCATGTTCTGCTGTCCCTTTAACCACAACCCAGTCTCTAAAATGTTCTGCTTTGCATTTAACCCAGTCTCTACCATGGTCTGCTTTCCCTTTAAACCAGTCTCTACCGTGTTCTGCTATCCCTTTAACCCAGTCTCTACCATGGTCTGCTTTCCCTTAACCCCAACCCAGTCTCTACCATGGTCTGCTTTCCCTTTAAACCAGTCTCTACCATGTTCTGTTATCCCTTTAACCCAGTCTCTACCATGTTCTGCTATCCCTTTAACCCCAACCCAGTCTCTACTATGGTCTGCTTTCCCTTTAACCCAACCCAGTCTCTACCATGTTCTGCTATCCCTTTAACCACAACCCAGTCTCTACCATGTTCTGCTTTCCCTTTAACCCCAACCCAGTCTCTACCATGTTCTGCTATCCCTTTAACCCAACCCAGTCTCTACCATGTTCTGCTATCCCTTTAACCCAACCCAGTCTCTCCCATGTTCTACTTTCCCTTTAACCCAACCCAGTCTCTACCATGTTCTGCTATCCCTTTAACCACAACCCAGTCTCTGCCATGTTCTGCTTTCCCTTTAACCCCAACCCAATCTCTACCATGGTCTGCTTTCCCTTTAACCCAGTCTCTACCATGGTCTGCTTTCCCTTTAACCCAGTCTCTACCATGGTCTGCTTTCCCTTTAAACCAGTCTCTACCATGTTCTGCTATCCCTTTAACCCAGTCTCTACCATGGTCTGCTTTCCCTTTAACCCCAACCCAGTCTCTACCATGGTCTGCTTTCCCTTTAACCCCAACACAGTCTCTACCATGTTCTGCTATCCCTTTAACCCCAACCCAGTCTCTACCATGTTCTGCTATCCCTTTAACCCCAACCTACAGTCTCTACCAACCCCAACCCAGTTCTGCTGCTTCCCTTTAACCCCAACCCAGTCTCTACCATGTTCTGCTTTCCCTTTAACCCAACCCAGTCTCTACCATGTTCTGCTTTCCCTTTAACCCCAACCCAGTCTCTACCATGTTCTGCTTTCCCTTTAACCCAACCCAGTCTCTACCATGTTCTGCTTTCCCTTTAACCCCAACCCAGTCTCTACCATGGTCTGCTATCCCTTTAACCCCAACCCAGTCTCTACCATGTTCTGCTATCCCTTTAACCCCAACCCAGTCTCTACCATGTTCTGCTATCCCTTTAACCCAACCCAGTCTCTACCATGTTCTGCTATCCCTTTAACCCAACCCAGTCTCTACCATGTTCTGCTATCCCTTTAACCCCAACCCAGTCTCTACCATGGTCTGCTTTCCCTTTAACCCAGTCTCTAGTCTGCTACCCTTTAACCCAGTCTCTACCATGTCTGCTTTCCCTTTAACCCCAACCCAGTCTCTACCATGTTCTGCTTTCCCTTTAACCCCAACCCAGTCTCTACCATGGTCTGCTATCCTTTAACCCCAAACCAGTCTCTACCATGTTCTGCTGTCCCTTTAACCCCAACCCAGTCTCTACCATGTTCTGCTATCCCTTTAACCCCAACCCAGTCTCTACCATGTGCTGCTATCCCTTTAACCCAACCCAGTCTCTACCATGTTCTGCTTTCCCTTTAACCCTCTACCCAGTCTCTACCAAACCAGTTCTGCTATGTTCTTTATCCCTTTAACCCAGTCTCTACCATGGTCTGCTTTCCCTTTAACCCAACCCAGTCTCTACCATGTTCTGCTTTCCCTTTAACCCCAACCCAGTCTCTACCATGTTCTGCTTTCCCTTTAACCCCAACCCAGTCTCTTCCATGTTCTGCTTTCCCTTTAACCCCAACCCAGTCTCTACCATGTTCTGCTTCCCTTTAACCCCAACCAGTCTCTACCATGTTCTGTTATCCCTTTAACCCAACCCAGTCTCTACCATGGTCTGCTTTCCCTTTAACCCTCTACCACGTTTAAACCCCAACCCAGTCTCTACCATGTTCTGCTTCCCTTTAACCCAGTCTCTACCATGTTCTGCTTCCCTTTAACCCCAACCCAGTCTCTACCATGTTCTGCTTTCCCTTTAACCCAGTCTCTACCATGTTCTGCTATCCCTTTAACCCCAACCCAGTCTCTACCATGTTCTGCTATCCCTTTAACCCAACCCAGTCTCTACCATGTTCTGCTTTCCCTTTAACCCAGTCTCTACCATGGTCTGCTTTCCCTTTAAACCAGTCTCTCTTCTGCTATCCCTTTAACCCAGTCTCTACCATGGTCTGCTTTCCCTTTAACCCCAACCCAGTCTCTACCATGGTCTGCTTTCCCTTTAAACCAGTCTCTACCATGTTCTGCTATCCCTTTAACCCAGTCTCTACCATGGTCTGCTTTCCCTTTAACCCCAACCCAGTCTCTACCATGGTCTGCTTTCCCTTTAAACCAGTCTCTACCATGTTCTGCTATCCCTTTAACCCAGTCTCTACCATGGTCTGCTTTCCCTTTAACCCAGTCTCTACCATGTTCTGCTGTCAATTTAACCCCACCCCAGTCTCTACCATGTTCTGCTACCCCTTTAACCCCAACCCAGTCTCTACCATAGTCTGCTATCCATTTAATCCCTACCAGGTCTCTACCACGATCTGCTTTCCCTTTAACCCCAACCCAGTCTCTACCATGTTCTGCTTTCCCTTTAACCCAGTCTCTACCATGGTCTGCTTTCCCTTTAACCTCAACCCAGTCTCTACCATGGTCTGCTTTCCCTGTAACCCAGTCTCTATCATGTTCTGCTGTCCCTTTAACCCCAACCCAGTCTCTACCATGGTCTGCTTTCCCTTTAACCCCAACCCAGTCTCTACCATGTTCTGCTACCCCCTTTAACCCAACCCAGTCTCTACCATGGTCTGCTTTCCCTTTAACCTGCGATCCAACCCAGTCTCTACCATGGTCTGCTTTCCCTTTAACCCCAACCCAGTCTCTACCATGGTCTGCTATCCCTTTAACTGCCCCTTTAACCCAGTCTCTACCATGTTCTGCTATCCCTTTAACCCCAACCCAGTCTCTACCATGGTCTGCTATCCTTTAACCCCAACCCAGTCTCTACCATGGTCTGCTTTCCCTTTAACCCAGTCTCTACCATGTTCTGCTATCCCTTTAACCCAACCCAGTCTCTACCATGTTCTGCTTTCCCTTTAACCCACCATGGTCTGCTTTCCCTTTAACCCAACCAGTCTCTACCATGTTCTGCTTTCCCTTTAACCCAGTCTCTACCATGTTCTGCTATCCCTTTAACCCCAACCCAGTCTCTACCATGTTCTGCTTTCCCTTTAACCCCAACCCAGTCTCTACCATGTTCTGCTTTCCCTTTAACCCCAACCCAGTCTCTACCATGTTCTGCTATCCCTTTAACCCCAACCCAGTCTCTACCATGTTCTGCTTTCCCCAGTTTAACTGCTTTCCTTTAACCCAACCTAGTCTCTACCATGTTCTGCTTTCCCTTTAACCCAGTCTCTACCATGGTCTGCTTTCCCTTTAACCCCAACCCAGTCTCTACCATGGTCTGCTTTCCTTTAAAGTCTCCATGTTCTGCTACCCTGTTCTGCTGCTCCCTTTAACCCCAACCCAGTCTCTACCATGGTCTGCTTTCCCTTTAACCCAGTCTCTACCATGTTCTGCTTTCCCTTTAAAACCCAGTCTCTACCATGTTCTGCTATCCCTTTAACCCAACCCAGTCTCTACCATGTTCTGCTTTCCCTTTAACCCCAACCCAGTCTCTACCATGGTCTGCTTTCCCTTTAACCCCCAGTCTCTACCATGTTCTGCTTTCCCTTTAACCCCCAGTCTCTACCATGTTCTGCTACCCTTTAACCCCAACCCAGTCTCTACCATGTTCTGCTTTCCCTTTAACCCCAACCCAGTCTCTACCATGTTCTGCTTTCCCTTTAACCCCAACCCAGTCTCTACCATGGTCTGCTTTCCCTTTAACTGCTTTCCTTTAACCCAGTCTCTACCATGGTCTGCTATCCCTTTAACCCCAACCCAGTCTCTACCATGTTCTGCTATCCCTTTAACCCTCCCAGTCTCTACCATGTTCTGCTATCCCTTTAACCCAACCCAGGCTCTACCATGGTCTGCTATCCCTTTAACCCAACCCAGGCTCTACCACGGTCTGCTTTCCTTTAACCCCAACCCAGTCTCTACCATGGTCTGCTTTCCCTTTAACCCAGTCTCTACCATGTTCTGCTATCCCTTTAACCCCAACCCAGTCTCTACCATGTTCTGCTATCCCTTTGACCCCAACCCAGTCTCTACCATGGTCTGCTTTCCCTTTAACCCAACCCAGTCTCTACCATGTTCTGCTATCCCTTTAACCCAACCCAGTCTCTACCATGTTCTGCTATCCCTTTAACCCCACCCAACCCAGTCTCTACATGTTCTGCTTTCCCTTTAACCCAGTCTCTACCATGTTCTGCTATCCCTTTAACCCCAACCCAGTCTCTACCATGTTCTGCTTTCCCTTTAACCCAACCCAGTCTCTACCATGGTCTGCTTTCCCTTTAACCCAGTCTCTACCATGGTCTGCTTTCCCTTTAACCCAGTCTCTACCATGGTCTGCTTTCCCTTTAAACCCAGTCTCTACCATGTTCTGCTTTCCCTTTAACCCCAGTCTCTACCATGGTCTGCTTTCCCTTTAATCACAACCTAGTATCTACCATGGTCTGCTATCCCTTTAACCCAGTCTCTACCATGTTCTGCTATCCCTTTAACCCAAACCAGTCTCTACCATGTTCTGCTATCCCTTTAACCCAACCCAGTCTCTACCATGTTCTGCTATCCCTTTAACGCAACCCAGTCTCTAACATGTTCTGCTATCCCTTTGACCCCAACCCAGTCTCTACCATGTTCAGCTTTCCCTTTAACCCAACCCAGTCTCTACCATGTTCTGCTATCCCTTTAACCCAACCCAGTCTCTACCATGTTCTGCTATCCCTTTAACCCAACCCAGTCTCTACCATGTTCTGCTTTCCCTTTAACCCAGTCTCTACCATGTTCTGCTTTCCCTTTAACCCCAACCCAGTCTCTACCATGTTCTGCTTTCCTTTAACCCCAACCCAGTCTCTACCATGGTCTGCTTTCCCTTTAACCCAGTCTCTACCATGGTCTGCTTTCCCTTTAACCCAGTCTCTACCATGGTCTGATTTCCCTTTAAAACAGTCTCTACCATGTTCTGCTATCCCTTTAACCCAGTCTAGTCTCTACCATGTTCTGCTATCCCTTTAACCCCAACCCAGTCTCTACCATGGTCTGCTTTCCCTTTAACCCAACCCAGTCTCTACCATGGTCTGCTTTCCCTTTAACCCAGTCTCTACCATGGTCTGCTTTCCTTTAACCCAGTCTCTACCATGGTCTGCTTTCCCTTTAAAACAGTCTCTACCATGTTCTGCTATCCCTTTAACCCAGTCTCTACCATGGTCTGCTTTCCCTTTAACCCAACCCAGTCTCTACCATGGTCTGCTATCCCTTTAACCCAACCCAGTCTCTACCATGGTCTGCTTCCCTTTAACCCAACCCAGTCTCTACCATGTTCTGCTATCCCTTTAACCCCAACCCAGTCTCTACCATGTTCTGCTATCCCTTTAACCCCAACCCAGTCTCTACCATGTTCTGCTATCCCTTTAACCCCAACCCAGTCTCTACCATGTTCTGCTATCCCTTTAACCCCAACCCAGTCTCTACCATGTTCTGCTATCCCTTTAACCCAACCCAGTCTCTACCATGGTCTGCTTTCCCTTTAACCCCAACCCAGTCTCTACCATGTCTGCTACCAACCCAGTCTCTACCATGGTCTGCTTCCCTTTAACCCAACCCAGTCTCTACCATGTTCTTCTATCCCTTTAACCCCAACCCAGTCTCTACCATGTTCTGCTTCCCTTTAACCCCAACCCAGTCTCTACCATGGTCTGCTTTCCCTTTAACCCAACCCAGTCTCTACCATGTTCTGCTATCCCTTTAACCCCAACACAGTCTCCTCCATGGTCTGCTTTCCCTTTCACCCCAACCCAGTCTCTACCATGTTCTGCTATCCCTTTAACCCAACCCAGTCTCTACCGTGTGCTGCTATCCCTTTAACCCAACCCAGTCTCTACCATGTTCTGCTATCCCTTTAACCCAACCCAGTCTCTACATGTTCTGCTATCCCTTTAACCCAACCCAGTCTCTACCATGTTCTGCTTTCCCTTTAACCCAACCCAGTCTCTACCATGTTCTGCTTTCCCTTTAACCCAACCCAGTCTCTACCATGTTCTGCTATCCCTTTAACCCAACCCAGTCTCTACCATGTTCTGCTTTCCCTTTAACCTAACCCAGTCTCTACCATGTTCTGCTTTCCCTTTAACCCAGTCTCTACCATGTTCTGCTTTCCCTTTAACCCAGTCTCTACCATGATCTGCTTTCCCTTTAACCCAACCCAGTCTCTACCATGTTCTGCTATCCCTTTAACCCCAACCCAGTCTCTACCATGGTCTGCTTTCCCTTTAACCCAGTCTCTACCATGGTCTGCTTTCCCTTTAACCCAGTCTCTACCATGGTCTGCTTTCCCTTTAAACCAGTCTCTACCATGTTCTGCTATCCCTTTAACCCAGTCTCTACCATGGTCTGCTTTCCCTTTAACCCCAACCCAGTCTCTACCATGGTCTGCTTTCCCTTTAACCCAGTCTCTACCATGGTCTGCTTTCCCTTTAACCCAGTCTCTACCATGGTCTGCTTTCCCTTTAACCCAACCCAGTCTCTACCATGTTCTGCTATCCCTTTAACCCAGTCTCTACCATGTTCTGCTTTCCCTTTAACCCAACCCAGTCTCTACCATGGTCTGCTTTCCCTTTAACCCAACCCAGTCTCTACCATGTTCTGCTATCCCTTTAACCCAACCCAGTCTCTACCATGTTCTGCTATCCCTTTAACCCCAACCCAGTCTCTACCATGTTCTGCTATCCCTTTAACCCAACCCAGTCTCTACCATGTTCTGCTATCCCTTTAACCCCAACCCAGTCTCTACCATGTTCTGCTTTCCCTTTAACCCCAACCCAGTCTCTACCATGTTCTGCTTTCCCTTTAACCCAACCCAGTCTCTACCATGTTCTGCTATCCCTTTAACCCAACCCAGTCTCTACCATGTTCTGCTTCCCTTTAACCCCAACCCAGTCTCTACCATGTTCTGCTTTCCCTTTAACCCAACCCAGTCTCTACCATGTTCTGCTTTCCTTTAACCCAGTCTCTACCATGGTCTGCTTTCCCTTTAACCCAGTCTCTACCATGGTCTGCTTTCCCTTTAACACCAACCCAGTCTCTACCATGTCTGCTTTCCCTTTAAACCAGTCTCTACCATGTTCTGCTTTCCCTTTAACCAACCCAGTCTCTACCATGGTCTGCTTTCCCTTTAACCCAGTCTCTACCATGGTCTGCTTTCCCTTTAACAGTCTCTACCATGTTCTGCTATCCCTTTAACCCCAACCCAGTCTCTACCATGGTCTGCTATCCCTTTAACCCACAACCCAGTCTCTACCATGGTCTGCTATCCCTTTAACTCCAGTCTCTACCATGTTCTGCTGTCCCTTTAACCCCAACCAGTCTCTACCATGTTCTGATATCCCTTTAACCCAACCCAGTCTCTACCGTGTGCTGCTATCCCTTTAACCCCAACCCAGTCTCCACCATGTTCTGCTTTGCCTTTAACCCAGTCTCTACCATGGTCTGCTTTCCCTTTAACCCCAACCCAGTCTCTACCATGGTCTGCTATCCCTTTAACCCCAACCCAGTCTCTACCATGTTCTGCTATCCCTTTAACCCCATCCCAGTCTCTACCATGTGCTGCTATCCCTTTAACCCAACCCAGTCTCTACCATGGTCTGCTATCCCTTTAACCCAACCCAGGCTCTACCACGGTCTGCTTTCCCTTTAACTCCAACCCAGTCTCTACCATGTTCTGCTTTCCCTTTAACCCAGTCTCTACCATGTTCTTCTATCCCTTTAACCCCAACCCAGTCTCTACCATGTTCTGCTATCCCTTTGACCCCAACCCAGTCTCTACCATGGACTGCTTTCCCTTTAACCCAACCCAGTCTCTACCATGTTCTGCTATCCCTTTAACCCAACCCAGTCTCTACCATGTTCTGCTATCCCTTTTACCCAACCCAGTCTCTACCATGTTCTGCTTTCCCTTTAACCCAGTCTCTACCATGTTCTGCTTGCCCTTTAACCCCAACCCAGTCTCTACCATGTTCTGCTTTCCCTTTAACCCCAACCCAGTCTCTACCATGGTCTGTTTTCCCTTTAACCCAGTCTCTACCATGGTCTGCTTTCCCTTTAACGCAGTCTCTACCATGGTCTGCTTTCCCTTTAAAACAGTCTCTACCATGTTCTGCAATCCCTTTAATCCAGTCTCTACCATGGTCTGCTTTCCCTTTCATCACAACCCAGTCTCTACCATGGTCTGCTATCCCTTTAACCCAGTCTCTACCATGTTCTGCTATCCCTTTAACCCCAACCCAGTCTCTACCATGTTCTGCTATCCCTTTAACCCAACCCAGTCTCTACCATGTTCTGCTATCCCTTTAACCCAACCCAGTCTCTACCATGTTCTGCTATCCCTTTGACCCCAACCCAGTCTCTACCATGTTCAGCTTTCCCTTTAACCCAACCCAGTCTCTACCATGTTCTGCTATCCCTTTAACCCAACCCAGTCTCTACCATGTTCTGCTATCCCTTTAACCCAACCCAGTCTCTACCATGTTCTGCTTTCCCTTTAACCCAGTCTCTACCATGTTCTGCTTTCCCTTTAACCCCAACCCAGTCTCTACCATGTTCTGCTTTCCCTTTAACCCCAACCCAGTCTCTACCATGGTCTGCTTTCCCTTTAACCCAGTCTCTACCATGGTCTGCTTTCCCTTTAACCCAGTCTCTACCATGGTCTGATTTCCCTTTAAAACAGTCTCTACCATGTTCTGCAATCCATTTAACCCAGTCTAAACCATGTTCTGCTATCCCTTTAACCCCAACCCAGTCTCTACCATGTTCTACTTTCCCTTTAACCCCAACCCAGTCTCTACCATGGTCTGCTTTCCCTTTAACCCAGTCTCTACCATGGTCTGCTTTCCCTTTAACCCAGTCTCTACCATGGTCTGCTTTCCCTTTAAAACAGTCTCTACCATGTTCTGCAATCCCTTTAATCCAGTCTCTACCATGGTCTGCTTTCCCTTTAATCACAACCCAGTCTCTACCATGGTCTGCTATCCCTTTAACCCAGTCTCTACCATGGTCTGCTTTCCCTTTAACCCAGTCTCTACCATGTTCTGCTATCCCTTTAACCCCAACCCAGTCTCTACCATGTTCTGCTATCCCTTTAACCCAACCCAGTCTCTACCATGTTCTGCTATCCCTTTGACCCCAACCCAGTCTCTACCATGTTCAGCTTTCCCTTTAACCCAACCCAGTCTCTACCATGTTCTGCTATCCCTTTAACCCAACCCAGTCTCTACCATGTTCTGCTATCCCTTTAACCCCAACCCAGTCTCTACCATGTTCTGCTTTCCCTTTAACCCAACCCAGTCTCTACCGTGTTCTGCTTTGCCTTTAACCCAGTCTCTACCATGTTCTGCTATCCCTTTAACCCAGTCTCTACCATGGTCTGCTTTCCCTTTAACACCAACCCAGTCTCTACCATAGTCTGCTTTCCCTTTAAACCAGTCTCTATTATGTTCTGCTATCCCTTTAACCCAGTCTCTACCATGGTCTCCTTTCCCTTTAACCCCAACCCAGTCGCTACCATGTTCTGCTATCCCTTTAACCCAACCCAGTCTCTACCATGTTCTGCTATCCCTTTAACCCCAACCCAGTCTCTACCATGTTCTGCTTTCCCTTTAACCCAACCCAGTCTCTACCGTGTTCTGCTTTGCCTTTAACCCAGTCTCTACCATGTTCTGCTATCCCTTTAACCCAGTCTCTACCATGGTCTGCTTTCCCTTTAACACCAACCCAGTCTCTACCATGGTCTGCTTTCCCTTTAAACCAGTCGCTACCATGTTCTGCTATCCCTTTAACCCAGTCTCTACCATGGTCTCCTTTCCCTTTAACCCCAACCCAGTCTCTACCATGTTCTGCTTTCCCTTTAACCCAACCCATTCTCTACCATGTTCTGCTTTCCCTTTAATCCAGTCTCTACCATGTTCTGCTTTCCCTTTAACCCAACCCAGTCTCTACCATGTTCTGCTTTCCCTTTAACCCCAA
Source organism: Oncorhynchus tshawytscha (assembly GCF_018296145.1). Lineage (NCBI taxonomy): Eukaryota > Metazoa > Chordata > Actinopteri > Salmoniformes > Salmonidae > Oncorhynchus > Oncorhynchus tshawytscha. The sequence goes on along the minus strand of NC_056442.1, from coordinate 3,042,811 downwards.
CCCAGTCTCTACCATGTTCTGCTTTCCCTTTAACCCCAACCCAGTCTCTCCCATGGTCTGCTTTCCCTTTAACCCAGTCTCTACCATGGTCTGCTTTCCCTTTAACCCAGTCTCTACCATGGTCTGCTTTCCCTTTAAAACAGTCTCTACCATGTTCTGCAATCCCTTTAATCCAGTCTCTACCGTGGTCTGCTTTCCCTTTAATCACAACCCAGTTCTACCATGGTCTGCTATCCCTTTAACCCAGTCTCTACCATGGTCTGCTTTCCCTTTAACCCAGTCTCTACCATGTTCTGCTATCCCTTTAACCTCTACCATGTTCTGCTATCCCAGTCTCTACCATGTTCTGCTATCCCTTTAACCCAACCCAGTCTCTACCATGTTCTGCTATCCCTTTGACCCTTTAACCCAACCCAGTCTCTACCATGTTCTGCTTTCCCTTTAACCCAACCCAGTCTCTACCATGTTCTGCTATCCCTTTAACCCAACCCAGTCTCTACCATGTTCTGCTATCCCTTTAACCCATGTTCAGCTAACCCTTTAACCCAGTCTCTACCATGTTCTGCTATCCCTTTAACCCAACCCAGTCTCTACCATGTTCTGCTTTCCCTTTAACCCAACCCAGTCTCTACCATGTTCTGCTTCCTTTAACCCAGTCTCTACCATGTTCTGCTTTCCCTTTAACCCCAACCCAGTCTCTACCATGTTCTGCTTTCCCTTTAACCCCAACCCAGTCTCTACCATGGTCTGCTTTCCCTTTAACCCAGTCTCTACCATGGTCTGCTTTCCCTTTAAAACAGTCTCTACCATGTTCTGCAATCCCTTTAACCCAGTCTATACCATGTTCTGCTATCCTTTTAACCCCAACCCAGTCTCTACCATGGTCTGCTTTCCTTTAACCCAGTCTCTACCATGGTCTGCTTTCCCTTTAACCCAGTCTCTACCATGGTCTGCTTTCCCTTTAAAACTGTCTCTACCATGTTCTGCAATCCCTTTAACCCAGTCTCTACCATGGTCTGCTTTCCTTTAATCACAACCCAGTCTCTACCATTGTCTGCTATCCCTTTAACCCAGTCTCTACCATGGTCTGCTTTCCCTTTAACCCAGTCTCTACCATGTTCTGCTATCCCTTTAACCCCAACCCAGTCTTTACCATGTTCTGCTATCCCTTTAACCCAACCCAGTCTCTACCATGTTCTGCTATCCCTTTGACCCCAACCCAGTCTCTACCATGTTCAGCTTTCCCTTTAACCCAACCCAGTCTCTACCATGTTCTGCTATCCCTTTAACCCAACCCAGTCTCTACCATGTTCTGCTTTCCCTTTAACCCCAACCCAGTCTCTACCATGTTCTGCTTTCCCTTTAACCCCAACCCAGTCTCTCCCATGGTCTGCTTTCCCTTTAACCCAGTCTCTACCATGGTCTGCTTTCCCTTTAACCCAGTCTCTACCATGTTCTGCTATCCCTTTAACCCAACCCAGTCTCTACCATGTTCTGCTATCCCTTTAACCCAACCCAGTCTCTACCATGTTCTGCTTTCCCTTTAACCCAGTCTCTACCATGTTCTGCTTTCCCTTTAACCCCAACCCAGTCTCTACCATGTTCTGCTTTCCCTTTAACCCCAACCCAGTCTCTACCATGGTCTGCTTTCCCTTTAACCCAGTCTCTACCATGGTCTGCTTTCCCTTTAAAACAGTCTCTACCATGTTCTGCAATCCCTTTAACCCAGTCTATACCATGTTCTGCTATCCTTTAACCCCAACCCAGTTTCTACCATGGTCTGCTTTCCCTTTAACCCAGTCTCTACCATGGTCTGCTTTCCCTTTAACCCAGTCTCTACCATGGTCTGCTTTCCCTTTAAAACAGTCTCTACCATGTTCTGCAATCCCTTTAACCCAGTCTATACCATGTTCTGCTATCCTTTAACCCCAACCCAGTCTCTACCATGGTCTGCTTTCCCTTTAACCCAGTCTCTACCATGGTCTGCTTTCCCTTTAACCCAGTCTCTACCATGGTCTGCTTTCCCTTTAACCCAGTCTCTACCATGTTCTGCTATCCCTTTAACCCCAACCCAGTCTCTACCATGTTCTGCTATCCCTTTAACCCAACCCAGTCTCTACCATGTTCTGCTATCCCTTTGACCCCAACCCAGTCTCTACCATGTTCAGCTTTCCCTTTAACCCAACCCAGTCTCTACCATGTTCTGCTATCCCTTTAACCCAACCCAGTCTCTACCGTGTTCTGCTTTCCCTTTAAGCACAACCCAGTCTCTACCATTTTCTGCTTTCCCTTTAACCCCAACCTAGTCTCTACAATGGTCTGCTTTCCCTTTAACCCAGACTCTACCATGGTCTGCTTTCCGTTTAACCCAGTGTCTACCATGTTCTGCTGTCAATTTAACCCCACCCCAGTCTCTACCATGTTCTGCTATCCCTTTAACCCAACCCAGTCTCTACCATGTTCTGCTTTCCCTTTAACCCAGTCTCTACCATGTTCTGCTTTCCCTTTAACCCAGTCTCTACCATGTTCTGCTTTCCCTTTAACCCCAACCCAGTCTCTACCATGTTCTGCTTTCCCTTTAACCCAGTCTCTACCATGGTCTGCTTTCCCTTTAAAACAGTCTCTACCATGTTCTGCAATCCCTTTAACCCAGTCTATACCATGTTCTGCTATCCTTTTAACCCCAACCCAGTCTCTACCATGGTCTGCTTTCCCTTTAACCCAGTCTCTACCATGGTCTGCTTTCCCTTTAACCCAGTCTCTACCATGGTCTGCTTTCCCTTTAAAACCGTCTCTACCATGTTCTGCAATCCCTTTAACCCAGTCTCTACCATGGTCTGCTTTCCCTTTAATCCCAACCCAGTCTCTACCATGGTCTGCTATCCCTTTAACCCAGTCTCTACCATGGTCTGCTTTCCCTTTAACCCAGTCTCTACCATGGTCTGCTTTCCCTTTAATCACAACCCAGTCTCTTCCATTGTCTGCTATCCCTTTAACCCAGTCTCTACCATGGTCTGCTTTCCCTTTAACCCAGTCTCTACCATGTTCTGCTGTCCCTTTAACCCCAACCCAGTCTCTACCATGTTCTGCTATCCCTTTAACCCCAACCCAGTCTCTACCATGTTCTGCTTTCCCTTTAACCCAACCCAGTCTCTACCATGTGCTGCTATCCCTTTAACCCCAACCCAGTCTCTACCATGTTCTGCTATCCCTTTAACCTCCTCTACTTGGGGTTGTCACTAGTTATTAAAGCCACAAAGTAAAATTGTCTACATTGTAAAAAAGTATGAAAACAACAATGAGCTTTTTGCTTGTAATTTAAGTTTAGGGTTCGGCATAAGTTTGGCACTGTGGTTAATGTTAGGTTTAAAATCACATTTTTAGCAGAGAAATTGTAGACCTCTAATAGACCCTTGTCCATCTTCTTCCATGTTAATTACAACTTATCAAGTCATGCTTCAAAAGTTAAACAATAATAACGCTCGGTCAACAACCTACAAGACCAAGAGGTGGTGAGGCTGTGGGACTATGGGCTAACAGCTAATGTGATGATCTGTGAGGTTAGACTGTAGACACGGCAGAGTGGCAGCCAAGGCACCATGCTGACTGTCGTCCCCAAACAAAGCAACCCCCTGGAACAGAGGAGGGTTTTAAAACAGGTAGATGGGGGTAGATTCATAATGGCTCCTTCTGAAACCCTCTTTGTAAAGTGATCTCTGCTTCTCCTCGGGATAAAAAAAATGATGCGTTAAGAATGGAGTAAGAAAAGTGACATTTTAATGCGTCGCCCCATACCCACCCCCTCGCCGACCCCCTCCTGAGACGCTGCTAGTTGATTTGGTATTCATGCTGTGCAGATTAATCAAGTGGCGGTGCCTTAGCCCTGGACGGCCTGCCATTCTCTCCCCCCCTGCCAATCTGCATATCTGCATATTACCGCCGCGCGGCCTTTAATTTCCTACAGGAGCAGATAATGATCACCTTGTTCAGACAGAAGGGAGCCTTTGTCGGGGGAGAGGGGCCTGATATTTCATATGGGGAGCTGAGGCAAGGAATCACTGATTAATGCCATGTTGAGCAGATTCGCCGCCCGAGAACCTTTTCATTACCATACGGGACGCAGCGGATGGGGTGAGGAGGGAAGGCAAGAATCCCCCCTCGCCCCCTCGCCAGGCTGGCAAAGACTTCTGCTCGCTAGATTTATTGATTTTGTTTTCTATTTAATATGGCTGAAACCGTCTGAAATATAATAACTGCTGTAAGACGGGGCAAGGAGAGGAGGGGGCAGGCGGAGGAGGAGGATGAATAAGAGAGGGATGAGAGAAACATAATGATATGGGGGTATGAGAAGCATTCATACCCCTTGACTTATTCCACATTTTGTTGTTACAGCCTGAATTTGAAATGGATTTTATAGATTTGTTTACTCACCCATCTACACACTATACCCCATAATGACAAAGTGAAAACATCTTTTTAGAAAGGATGGCCAATTTTTCCTTTTAGGGCTACGCGTCCCGCTATCAGGACAACTTCCTGTGAAACTGGAGGGTGCGCAATTCAAATAAATAATCATAAATTGATGGATATTAAACATTTAGGTACATATAAGTGTCTTATATCGGTTGAAAGCTTATATTCTTGTTAATATAACTACACTGTCCGATTTACAGTAGCTATTACAGCGAAAACATGCCGTGCGATTGTTTGAGGACCCCACATCAAAATATTTTTCCACCGGAACAGGTTTCATAAATTCACAATTAGCGATTAAATATTCGCTTAATTTTCAAAAATCTTCCTCTGATTTGTCATCCAACGGGTCCCAGCTATAGCATGTAGTGTTGTTTTGTTAGATTAAATCCTTCTTTATATCTGTCACGACTCCGACCGAAGGACACTCCCCTTCCCGTTCGGGTGGCGCTCGGCGGTCGTCATCGCCGGCCTACTAGCTGCTACTGATTATTTCCTCCCCCTCCTTATGTGTTGATTGTGTGCACCTGTTTTGAGTTAGGTAGTAGGCTTTATTAGTCAGCCGGCCCGCAGGGTTCCTTGTGCTGGATTAATTATTGTGATCGTCTGTTTGGTGTACTTGTGTGCACGTCTATTGGGTTTTGTGTTTTCCCATTTTGTGGGTTTTCCCTGGACGGCCCCTGTTTGGGGCATTTGTTTGTTCAGTACGCCCTGTGTTTTTGTGAGGGTTGGCTTATGTTCAGCGTTTATTTCAGTGCATTAAAATAGCACTCCCCTGAACTCTCTGCTTCCTGCGCCTGACTCCTCACCCACTACACTCAGACCGTTACAATATCCCAAAAAGTATGTTTAGTTGGCGCCATCAATTTGAGTAATCCACTCGTTCCACTTGCAGAGAAAGGAATCCGAAAATCTACCCCTAAACTTTGTTTCAACAAGTTAAAATACATTTCTATTTATTCCTCAGAGACCCTAAAATGTAATCAAACTATAATATTTCTTACAGAAAGAAGTATGTTCAATAGGAAATGGCGGGCACAAACACGAATTTCCAAGACTGTGTCCCTGTACTAAAACTGATATTTATTATTCAATTCTGAAGTTACAAGCCTGACACCTTGAACATAGACTAATGACACCCTGTGGAAGCCATAGGAATTGCATCCAGGGAGCTAATTTTTAGTATGACTTGCCATTCTAAGAGGATGGTCTCTCCAAAAATATTGGTTGTTTTTTCTTTGGATTTTCTCCTACCATATCTATCGTGTTATATTCTCCTACATTATTTTAACATTTCTACAAACTTCAAAGTGTTTTCTTTCCAATGTTACCAATTATATGCATATCCTGGCTTCAGTCCCTGAGCAACAGGCAGTTTACTTTGGACACGTCATTCAGGCGGAAATTGAGAAAAAAGGGGCCTAGCCCTAATTAAAAATTAAATACAGAAATATCTTATTTATATAAGTATTCACACCCCTGAGACAATACTTTGTAGAAGCATTAAATTAGATGCGGGAGGCGGTGAACAGCAAAGTCTGTATGCTGGGGGTCATTGTCCCATTGGAACATAAATCTTTGCCACAGTCTAAGGTTGTTTGCACTCTGGCTCCATTCATTGTTCCCTCTATCCTTACCAGTCTCAAAGTCCCTGCCACTGAAAAGCACCCCCATAGCATGATGCCGCCACCACCGTTCTACATGGTAGGGATGGTGTTAGACAGGTGATGAGCTGTGCCTGATTTCTCCAGACATAGTGCTTTGCATTAAGGCCAAAGAGTTACATTTTTCTCATCAGACCACAGAATATTTTGCCTTAAAGATCTCAGAGTCTTTCACGTGCCTTTTTGCAAGCTCCAGGCGTGCTGTCATGTGTATCTTTCTCAGGAGAGGCTTCCGTCTGGCCACTCTCCCATTAAGCCAAGATTGGTGAAGTGCTGTGGAGATTCTTGTCCTTCTGTCAGGTTCTCCTATCTCAGGCAAAGAACTCTGTAGTCATGTCAGAGTGGTCATTGGGTTCTTGGTCACCTCCCCGACCAAGGTCCTTCTTGCCCAGTTGCTCAGTTTGGTCAGATGGCCAGCTTTAGGCAGAGTCTGGGTAGTTCCATATTTTTTCAATTTCCCTATGATGGAGATCACTGTGCTCTTGGAAACTTTCAGCACTAGAAATGTTTTTATACCCTTCCACATATATATGCCTCATCACAATTATATATTTGACATCTACGGACAGTTCATTGGAATTCATGGTATAGTTTCTGCTCTGACATGCACTGTCAACTGTGGGAACTTATATAGACAGGTTTATTTCTTTCTAAATCATGTCCAAATAATTGAATTGGCCACAGGTGGACTCCAATCAAGTTGTAGTGACATCTCAAGGATGATCAAAGAAAATTGGATGCACTTGAGCTCAATTTGGAGTGTCAGACCAAAGGGGTATGAATACTTATGTAAATGAGATATTTCTGTATAGAATTTTCTAAACATTTGCTAACATTTCTCAAAACATATTTTCACTTTGTAATGATGGGGTATTGTGTGTAGAAATCGATTTTATTTAAATCTAATCTATTTTGATTTCAAGCTGTAACACAACAAAATGTGGAATAAGTCAAGGGTTATGAATACTTTGAGAAGACACTGTAGATGGTCAAGGGTTATGAATACTTCTGAATACACTGTAGATGGTCAAGGGTTATGAATACTTCTGAATACACTGTAGATGGTCAAGGGTTATGAATACTTTGAGAAGACACTGTAGATGGTCAAGGGTTATGAATACTTTGAGAAGACACTGTAGATGGTCAAGGGTTATGAATACTTTGAGAAGACACTGTAGATGGTCAAGGGTTATGAATACTTCTGAATACACTGTAGATGGTCAAGGGTTATGAATACTTCTGAATACACTGTAGATGGTCAAGGGTTATGAATACTTTGAGAAGACACTGTAGATGGTCAAGGGTTATGAATACTTTGTGAATACACTGTAGATGGTCAAGGGTTATGAATACTTTGTGAAGACACTGTAGATGGTCAAGGGTTATGAATACTTTGTGAATACACTGTAGATGGTCAAGGGTTATGAATACTTTGTGAAGACACTGTAGATGGTCAAGGGTTATGAATACTTTGTGAATACACTGTAGATGGTCAATGGTTAGGAATACTTTGTGAAGACACTGTAGATGGTCAAGGGTTATGAATACTTTGTGAAGACACTGTAGATGGTCAAGGGTTATGAATACTTTGTGAAGACACTGTAGATGGTCAAGGGTTATGAATACTTTGTGAAGACACTGTAGATGGTCAAGGGTTAGGAATACTTTGTGAATACACTGTAGATGGTCAATAGTTATGAATACTTTGTGAAGACACTGTAGATGGTTTTAGAACCTAGTTTTACTCTTGGCCGTATTTCTCAACGATTCCACTTAAAGTGTCAAGATGGGCTGCTGGAAATGTGACTCTGTGTTGTAACGTACAAGAGGTACTTACCAAGAACTACAGTAGAAGGAAAGTAGGCCATACTTTCTATTACACAGTCTCTGTAGCAGAGTAACTACTGTCCATAACTGAAGAATGTTCCCTTTCCACAGGTTAGTGATTATTATGCAGTATATCAGGATTGGGGCCAATTCTAATTGAAGTCAGTCAATTCAGGAAGTGATTTGAATTTAAAATCAGAAAATGTTAACACTTTTCACATAAATAGCTTATTAAGAAATCATTGAAATTAGATGGCCTTTTTTCAGTTATTGAATTGGAATTTCAGTTTAGTTCCTGAATTGACTGGCGTGAATTTGAATTGACTCCAACCCTGCCGAATACCACTTTTGTTTTGGGGGGAATTGACTCCAACCCTGCAGAATACCACTTTTGTTTTGGGGGAAATTGACTGTGACTTTGACATCAATAAATTGCCAGAATGCCTAGTTAACTGGACCGAAATCATATTAATGGCTTGACTGCCCTGCATGCCCAGCAGAATGTTAAAATCAGACACATCAACATCATTTGTATCACATTTGTATAACATTCCAGTGGATTTGTTGAACAAGAAAAAGCTTCTTTCTGATTAATTCCGGTACACATTATCCCAGGAGGCCTTGAAACCTCCTGACAGATGAGTGGTATTGTGTTATACTCAAAGCAACATCTCACAGTGTCTATCTGTCGTTCTTTCTGTCTGTCTGTCTCCAGGGGCCCGAGCCCTAGTTATGAAGATGGGAGGCAAATGTAATTGATTTGTAGCAGCGGTCGTAATCCTGCAAGATTTATGTAAGCCCTTCTTTACATAGCAGAGGTCTCTTGACTAATTAAACGCAGCTGAAAGGAACAAAGTTGTTTGTCTGCCGCCTGGATCACTGGGGGCTTCTTCCTTCCTCGCGTGGTAGGAGATGACATGGGGGTGCTCTGTGCTGAGAAACCTACCGAGGTGTTGTGCAGGCAGGTTCTCAGACACCTGCATGGTCTCGAGGACCCACCCACAACAGAAGTAAACAGCAGTTGTTTGTGAACATTGGATATGGAAGGATTGGGATGATGACGCTAGACCTCTTTATCGATTTCAGGATGTTTTGAGTCGTTGAGACGTTGTTATTTTTGAAGGACCTGGTTGTGGAGTTGTGTCAGGATGAACAAAGCAATATTGAATCGTAGTCAAGGAGAGTCTAGCCATCTGTCTACCTGTCTGTTGTCTGTCAGCACTCAGACAATGTTGTACAATAGCCTATTTGTGTCACTTCAACTCTTAATTCTTTCTCTCTCTGCATATACACACTGAATGAGCTCTTTAGAGCCTATATTGCTTTTATACATCTATGAAAACAACATCAATCATTGTTAGAGCATCTCTAAGTGGCTTTTGTTTGACATCTGCTTGTGGACACAGTGTGTAGAACACACGCCAATGGAAGCCATTCAATATGGTTAGGAGGGATCAGCACACCACAGAATTGACTCTTTCCATGTCATTAGATTATGGGCTTAATCCACCCAACTGTTGACTAGATTACCGTATAGGACGGCGGATCTGATCAGATTACAGACCCCAAGGTATTCACCCCTTCAATGCCAAATCGAAGAACAAAACAGTTAAGGCATGAAAGAAAATGTGTAAAGAATAACAGTGGTTGTGATGGTGGAACCAACCTGGCAAACAGATGCTAGGTACCTTCCCACCAATGTTTATATTGACAACTGTTGACTTCCTTTGTTGATAATTAACTCTGTATAACATTGCCCCCCCCCCAGCCCCCCCCAAAAATGGTGGAATTTGTTTGAAATAATGCCAAAGCTCATATGCATCAGGTTCACAGTTGAATTAGTGAAAGCAATTCCCCAAGCTAAACTTCCAGCATGTTACTTTTGAACCATTCTGTGGTTTCAGATCAGTGCAGATAGAGAACAATGGAAGAAGAGATACAGGGATTCTGTGTCTGTCTGTCTGTCTGTCTGTCTGTCTGTCTGTCTGTCTGTGTCTGTCTGTCTGTCTGATGATTGTTCTCGCTGTGCTAATTATCAGTGCGTAATTAGCCTGCTAGGGCCTAGGTGAGTTGCCTTGCTAAGGATCCTTCCTTTCACACCCCCTATACGTCAGCTGAAGATGTCAGATGGAAAATGCTAATCTGTCGTGTTTCTATTGTAGTCAGACCTTAGATGAGATGAGAGAGAGGAGAAAGAGAGCTGTGAACGATCTGAGAGACAAGGCAAGAAGGGCCTTCTATGCCATCAAAAGGAACATCAAATTTGACATACCAATTTGGATCTGTCTAAAAATACTTGAATCAGTTATAGAACCCATTTCTCTTTATGGTTGTGAGGTCTGGGGTCCGCTCACCAACCAAGAATTCCCAAAATGGGACAAACACCAAAAATATAATCCATGTACAATGTAAAAATAATGCATGCGGAGCAGAATTAGGATGATACCCGCTAATTATCAAAATCCAGAAAAGAGCTGTTAAATTCTACAACCACCTGAAAGGAATCAATTCCCAAACCTTCCATAACAAAGCCATCACCTACAGAGAAATGAAACTGGAGAAGAGTCCCCTAAACAAGCTGGTCCTGGGGCTCTGTTCCCAAACACAAACAGACCCCACAGAGTCCCAGGACAGCAGCACAATTAGACCCAACCAAATCATGAGAAAGCAAAAAGATAATTACTTGACACATTGGAAAGAATTGACAAAAAACAGAGCAAACTAGAATGCTATTTGGCCCTACACAGAGAGTACACAGTGGCAGAATACCTGACCACTGTGACTGACCCAAAATCAATTGCTATTGAGAAAGGCCGCCGAAGGCAGACTTGGCTCTCAAGAGAAGACAGGCTATGTGCACACTGCACACAAAATGAGGTGGAGACTGAGCTTTCCACATAGAGATTTGAGGCTGCATTGCGTTCCTATTATAAATCAAGGTCACCGAGGGTTCTATTCAAAGCTCCCTCGTGTTTGTGTTGCTGTACTGTCTGCATGAGCTGAAGTACTCTGCCCCTGACGCCCTCTGCTCTCTCCTCCACTCACACAGCTTACAAGTTGATGCTGAAATATAATGCAATAGAATTCGCCTCTATTCAATTCCATCATATGTGGAAAATTGCCTGCTTATGTTCATGTTTTTTTTGTTCCCTCCTACATTGTTCCGTTATTGTATTGTTATATTGTCAGATGGTGGCTGCTGTATCAGATGTAAAAGCATTGTTGGCAGATTCTCATTCCCTCACAAGGCCGTGAGTTTTCTGAATTTTATTAGTTCACAACTCTCAGTAGGAGAGGTTAACTGATCAGATAACTGCAGGTCAGCGGTTCCCAAACTCTTTATAGAGCGATCCAACCAACCAAGACCCGCACAAAAAAACATTGCGGTGACTTTACCCTTCTTAGGGCTAGGCCCCTTTTTTCTCCACTTCCTGTCTGAGTGATGTGCCCAAAGTAAACTGTCTGTTGCTCAGGCCCTGTAGCCAGGATGTGCATATCATTGGTACCATTGGAAAGAAAACACTTTGAAGTTTGTGGAAACGTTAAAATAATGTAGGAGAATATAACCCAATAGATATGGTAGGAGAAAATACAAAGAAAAACCAACCAGAAATTATTTTTTTTGGAGAGCACATCCTCTTAGAAATGCAAGAGAAAGGTCATATTGACAATAAGCTGCCTGGATGCAATTCCTATGGCGTCCACGGGGTGTCAGCAGTCTATATTCAAGATTTCAGGTTTGTAACTTCAAAAACTAATTAGAAATATCAGTATAGTATAGTATAGTAGAAGGACACAGTCTTGGAAATTCGTGTTTGCGAGCGCCATGAAGACATTACGCACCTGCTAAAATTGGTTTGCTATTGAACATACTTCTTTCCATAAGAAATATTATAGTTTGATTACATTTTAGGGTATCTGGGAGTAAATAGAAATGTATTTTGACTTGTTGAAACAAAGTTTAGGGGTATATTTTCAGATACCTTTCTCTGCAAGTTGAACAAGTGGATTACTTGAATCGATGGCAAAGAAGGATTTTATCTAACAAAACGACACTACATGTTATAGCTGGGACCCTTTGGATGACAAATCAGAGGAAGATTTTTCGAGAAGTAAGTGAACATTTAATCGTTATATGTGAATGTATGAAACCTGTATGTATGAAACCTGTGCCGGTGGAACGATATTTTGATGTGGGACCCTGTCGTCAAACAATCGCATGGTATGTTTTCGCTGTCATTGCTACTGTAAATCAGACAGTGCAGTTAGATTAACAAGAATTTAAGCGTTCAGCCGATATAAGACACTTATATGTACCTAAATGTTTAAAATCCATAATATTTATGATTATTTATTTGCGCCCTCCGGTTTCACCGGACGTTGTCCTGATAGCGGGACACCAGTCCTTAAAGGCGGTGATGGGGGAGGACTCTGAGAGTGTACAGGAATGTCCACATTGTCCTTGAGTGGCAAGTTTCTTACCTACACTAACAATTATCAAAATAGTGTCAAACCAAATCAAACTTTATTTGTCACGTGTGCCGAATACAACAAGTGTAGACCTTACCATGAAACACTTACAAGCCCTTAACCAACGGTGCAGTTCAAGAAGAGTTAAGAAAATATTTACCAAATAAACTAAAGTAAAAAATAAATAATAAATAAATAGTGATAACAAGGTTATATACAGGGGGTACCGGTTCCGGGGGTACAGTTTCGTTGAGGTAATTTGTACATGTAGGTAGGGGTGGAGTGGCTATGCATAGATAATAAACAGCGAGTAGCAGCAGTGTACAAAACTAAGGGTGGGGGGGATCAATGTAAATAGTCTGGGTGGCCATTTGATTAATTGTTCAGCAGTCTTATGGCTTGGGGCTAGAAGCTGTTAGGGAGCCTTTTGGTCCTAGACTTGGCACTCCGGTACTGCTTGACGTGCAGTAGCAGAGAAAACAGTCTATGACTTGGGTGACTGGAGTCTCTGACAATTTTATGGGCCTTCCTCTGATACTGCTGTTAGCAGTTGATGTTATTCTTCAATAACACAAACTCCAAAGCAAATCAGGGGGAGAAAAATCGTTTTTTTGAGAAGGACAAATCATAGATGTTATGCTGCGAGGTAGATGTTCAGTCTCCCCTGTCCTCAGCTTTTCTCCATGGAACAAAGGAACAGGATGCCATTCATAACCCCCACCCTAGCCAGGGGTTGACCAATCAGAAGTCCTTGCAGTACAACTGGGCCAAGGGCCAAATAACAAGTATCCTGCTTCAGACTCAATGTACAGACCATAGCACACATAGCTCTGAGTTCAGGAGTGATATTCCACAAATTCTAAACAGCTGTTGAACTGCTGGACCAAAGGCTTGAGGGAAAAAATGACTTATTCTAACATTGACTTCCCTCACACCTCTAACTTGAAACCAGTGGATGCAAAGAGGCTAAACCGCACAAGTTCTGTCCCCTTCGACCTTTTAACCAACTATTTACATTGACAATTCCCTATTGATCGTTAATTCTAGTACTCTCGTCCTCTCATCCTCTGCGTTGTGTATTTATCTTCAAAATATTCTTATACCGCCTATTACATAGGTCCTGGATAGCAGAAAGCTTGGTCCCATCGATGTACTGGGCCGTAAGCACTACCCTCTGTAGCGCCAGCTGACATACCAGGCGTTGATGCAACCGCTCAGGATGCTCTCAATGGTGCAGCTGTAGAACTTTTTGAGGACCCATGCCTGGGGACCCATGCCAAATCTTTTCAGTCTCTTGAGGGGGAAAAGGTTTTGTCGTGCCCTCTTCATGACTGTCTTGGTGTGTTTGGACCATGATAGTTCGTTGGTGATGTGGACACCAAGGAACTTGAAACTCTCGACCCGCTTCACTTCAGCCCCATCGATGTTAATGGGGGCCTGTTCGGACCGCCTTTTCCTGTAGTCCACGATCAGCTCCTTTGTCTTGCTCATTTGATGTTTGGCCTGTGTCGACTGCGTGTGCTGTGTGTGAGTTTGTGTGCTGTGTGTGAGTGTGTGTGCTGTGTGTGAGTGTGTGTGCTGTGTGTGAGTGTGTGTGCTGTGTGTGAGTGTGTGTGCTGTGTGTGAGTTTGTGTGCTGTGTGTGAGTTTGTGTGCTGTGTGTGAGTGAGCATGGATGTGTATGTGCATGAATGTATTTCAGTTAAACCTATTCATTAGTCTAAACTCATGTATTTTTCTCTCTGCGTTCTTTTAGGCAGAAAAATGCTGCTGGGATTGACACTCACCAAGGAGCTGTACCGTACCTGTCACCAAGTAAGATGCTGCTGTTGATATTGTTGTTGTTGTTGTTGTCTTGGTGATTGTCATTCCAACATTCCTGGGAATCATCTGTTGTAGAACCATCCAAGATGCAGAGATAGCTGACACTCACATGCCATCAGCAGCCCCAGTGCATTAGATACCCTATAGAGAAATGGTGCGGTGGTCTGTGTTGCTGATCACCTGTCATCTTTGTATTGACTCTCCTGACGTGAATAAGATTTGAAATGTGAATCAACTCTGAATTAAATCCCAATCAAATCTGGATCTGGATCCAGAGAAGTTTGTGAGTCATTGTTTCAGTGGATTGTGTGGAATTTCCTTTCCATTGGAGACTGACATGTAATCTTTCACTATTTAAATCAAATCAAATCAAATCAAATCAAATTTTATTTGTCACATACACATGGTTAGCAGATGTTAATGCGAGTGTAGCGAAATGCTTGTGCTTCTAGTTCTGACAATGCAGTAATAACGAACAAGTAATCTAACTAACAATTCCAAAAAAACTACTGTCTTATACACAGTGTAAGGGGATAAAGAATATGTACATAAGGATATATGAATGAGTGATGGTACAGAGCAGCATAGGCAAGATACAGTAGATGATATCGAGTACAGTATATACATATGAGATAAGTATGTAAACCAAGTGGCATAGTTAAAGTGGCTAGTGATACATGTATTACATAAGGATGCAGTCGATGATATAGAGTACAGTATCAACGTATGCATATGAGATGAATAATGTAGGGTAAGTAACATTATATAAGGTAGCATTATTTAAAGTGGCTAGTGATATATTTACATCATTTCCCATCAATTCCCATGATTAAAGTGGCTGGAGTAGAGTCAGTGTCATTGACAGTGTGTTGGCAGTAGCCACTCAATGTTAGTGGTGGCTGTTTAACAGTCTGATGGCCTTGAGATAGAAGCTGTTTTTCAGTCTCTCGGTCCCAGCTTTGATGCACCTGTACTGACCTCGCCTTCTGGATGACAGCGGGGTGAACAGGCAGTGGCTCGGGTGGTTGATGTCCTTGATGATCTTTATGGCCTTCCTGTAGCATCGGGTGGTGTAGGTGTCCTGGAGGGCAGGTAGTTTGCCCCCGGTGATGCGTTGTGCAGACCTCACTACCCTCTGGAGAGCCTTACGGTTGAGGGCGGTGCAGTTGCCATACCAGGCGGTGATACAGCCCGCCAGGATGCTCTCGATTGTGCATCTGTAGAAGTTTGTGAGTGCTTTTGGTGACAAGCCGAATTTCTTCAGCCTCCTGAGGTTGAAGAGGCGCTGCTGCACCTTCTTCACGATGCTGTCTGTGTGAGTGGACCAATTCAGTTTGTCTGTGATGTGTATGCCGAGGAACTTAAAACTTGCTACCCTCTCCACTACTGTTCCATCGATGTGGATGGGGGGGGTGTTCCCTCTGCTGTTTCCTGAAGTCCACAATCATCTCCTTAGTTTTGTTGACGTTGAGTGTGAGGTTATTTTCCTGACACCACACTCCGAGGGCCATCACCTCCTCCCTGTAGGCCGTCTCGTCGTTGTTGGTAATCAAGCCTACCACTGTTGTGTCGTCCGCAAACTTGATGATTGAGTTGGAGGCGTGCATGGCCACGCAGTCGTGGGTGAACAGGGAGTACAGGAGAGGGCTCAGAACGCACCCTTGTGGGGCCCCAGTGTTGAGGATCAGCGGGGAGGAGATGTTGTTGCCTACCCTCACCACCTGGGGGCGGCCCGTCAGGAAGTCCAGTACCCAGTTGCACGGGGCGGGGTCGAGACCCAGGGTCTCGAGCTTGATGACGAGCTTGGAGGGTACTATGGTGTTGAATGCCGAGCTGTAGTCGATGAACAGCATTCTCACATAGGTATTCCTCTTGTCCAGATGGCTGACATATTTACTGTGAGGAAACTTGCAGTGCTGCTGTACATGGATTATTGGGTGTGTTGCTGCATACTGTGCTGAGGCATGGTCGTCAGCTTTCACACCTTTTATCCCTCACTCTTTTCCCCCTTACGCAACACACAACACACACACACACACACACGCACACACACATACAGGCAGAACGAGCTCAAGCCTTGTCCCAGCCTTTGATTGTGGAATTTCCTGCCCAAGGACATCCGCCATTCAAATGTCTTTTCACAATTCACTTCCCAACTCAAAATTTCAAATGCCAGGGCTTTCAATTAACATTGAGCTCATGTGAAGCACCTACAGCCCCTTGTCTGTGAAAAGCAGTATAGAATGGGTTTTGTATGGCGCTCAAGCACATAATAAACCGATGGAAGGATTTGCAAGATTACGAGGCGTCCTTCAAAGTTTTATCGTCTTCTCATTTTCCCTTTTAAAACGATTACATTTGTCATTGTTATTTGTGAGCCTTTCACCCTTCTTATTGTGAAATTGCCCCGTGGTCTTGTTACAATACTGTAATTGTGAGACACACATACATGAATAAGCATTGTCCTTGGGGCATAATTGAGTTGAAACAAATGAAGCAGTCTCCGATTCATTTTCTGTTCATGTCAATACCATGTTGTATTGAGTTTCCTATGCTGGAATCTAATTTCAAAGACTTTTTGGAAAATATTTAAACATACGGGCTATCTTTGTGAATGGTGATTCTTTAGACTGTATAGAACTAATGTAAAATGATTTATTTTCTAAAACCATGGTCTGTGCACTTCTTTCCTTTACGGAGGCATTATACTTTTTCATGCAGCGTAAATTAAAGGTGTGGGAATAAGCCAGGTGTCTTTTATCTGTGGGTTCTTAAAGGGATACCTGCCACCAAACCCACAGTTCTGAAGAAATAGAATGGACATTCCCATTCAGTGTAATGGACCAGTAGTCATATTGAAGGTGCCATTTAACTTCCACGTTTTCAAGCTCATCATCTCTCAGAATGCTGTTCTATAAATGCAACAATGGCAAATTCTATTGAGCCTGGAAAGAAGTGGACGGTGCTGAACCGAGGTGAGTCGGGGTGCAGCCCAAACGCTTCAACATCGTTAGAAAGGGAAAAGCACAACGCTCGCTGACCATTCAAAAATCACTGTTTCATTTAAGCAACGTTAAAAAGCTTGGTGCTGATGAAGGTCGTGGCTGAAACGTCAAGCATTTTAACGTTGCTTAATTAAATCAGTGTGTGTTTAAAGCACAACTGAAGGCAATAAACAACTTCTCTGATAGAAAACGGCCAATGTGGCATCGATATGAGTCATCGATAGAACATCGATAGGCCAATGTGGCATCGATATGAGTCATCGATAGAACATCGATAGGCCAATGTGGCATCGATATGAGTCATCGATAGAACATCGATAGGCCAATGTGGCATCGATATGAGTCATCGATAGAACATCGATAGGCCAATGTGGCATCGAGTCATCGATAGAACATCGATGAGTCATCGATAGAACATCGATAGGCCAATGTGGCATCGATATGAGTCATCGATAGAACATCGATAGGCCAATGTGGCATCGATATGAGTCATCGATAGGCCAATGTGGCATCGATATGAGTCATCGATAGAACATCGATAGGCCAATGTGGCATCGATATGAGTCATCGATAGGCCAATGTGGCATCGATATGAGTCATCGATAGAACATCGATAGGCCAATGTGGCATCGATATGAGTCATCGATAGAACATCGATAGGCCAATGTGGCATCGATATGAGTCATCGATAGAACATCGATAGGCCAATGTGGCATCGATATGAGTCATGGATAGAACATCGATAGGCCAATGTGGCATCGATATGAGTCATCGATAGAACATCGATAGGCCAATGTGGCATCGATATGAGTCATCGATAGAACATCGATAGGCCAATGTGGCATCGATATGAGTCATCGATAGAACATCGATAGGCCAATGTGGCATCGATATGAGTCATCGATAGAACATCGATAGGCCAATGTGGCATCGATATGAGTCATCGATAGAACATCGATAGGCCAATGTGGCATCGATATGAGTCATCGAGAGAACATCGATAGGCCAATGTGGCATCGATATGAGTCATCGAGAGAACATCGATAGGCCAATGTGGCATCGATATGAGTCATCGATAGAACATCGATAGGCCAATGTGGCATCGATATGAGTCAGAACCATTTGTTCTAGTGACAAAATTGACCACAAAGTGGAAATTGGATACTTTTATTCATAAAGTCAGTCTCGTCCAAAACTGAGTTTTATAAGTGAGTTCGTCATGACTTACTTGAGGGTTGGGTTTTGAGTTCGGCAATGCTCAATAGCCCACTAACACTGGATACCCAGCTGCGGGGATTGCACTCTATCCAATCCTACCGCAGAACACACAGACAGTGAGACAAACCTGCCCAGCAGCGCAGCTGACCTTGTTTATATAAGCGAACACTAGTCACTATTTCTTAACTTGAGGAATACTGCACCAAACACATTAGCTAGATGTAAAAATGGCGGCTAAAACCTCATCAGCAAAAACGTCAAAATGAATTACAGATTTCTTGAGTGATGTTAGATCCATTCTGACTGTTTTGAGGAAGTAATACTGGCTTTGTTTCTATGGTGTCTCATGGGGGACAAACATCAGGTACTGCCACATCGAAACACACCCCCAACACTGAAATCTCGTTTTACTTGATGAGCAACAGAGAAACGCTTGCGGTATCAGAGCGTTCAGTTACTCTTTAATGGCAGGAGAGCATTGCACCTTTTCCTTTCCAAATTCTGTTGAGCCGTCTGTCTGTCTGTCTGTCTGTCTGTCTGTCTGTCTGTCTGTCTGTCTGTCTGTCTGTCTGTCTGTCTGTCTGTCTGTCTGTCTGTTCTAGCTATTCTGTTTCTATACGGCTATAACCTCCTCACTCACTACAGACCTGGCAGAATTATTCATTCATTTAACAGGAGCCTGTTTCAAGAGGTGCGGGTTCAAAGGCTTTAGGATTCAGTGGAACATGGCTTTGGGGGAAAAAATTGAGCCAAAGTGCACTTCAGCATCCTAGCTGCATCCGACACAACCATTTCTGTGGAAGAGATGAAGTGTGTGTGTGTGTGTGTGTGTGTGTGTGTGTGTGTGTGTGTGTGTGTGTGTGTGTGTGTGTGTGTGTGTGTGTGTGTGTGTGTGTGTGTGTGTGTGTGTGTGTGTGTGTGTGTGTGTGTGTGTGTGTGTGTGTGTGTGTGTGTGCGCGTGTGCATTTGTGCATGCCTGTGTTCATGACTGTGTGCTTGCATATGTGTGTTTCCATGGCTGTGTGTGTTGCACAGCCTACAGAGCCCTGTGATTACCTTACCCTCTACATTATCTGGAGTGCAGAGGCGCTGAAAGCAGTCGTGGCTTAATCTCCCTCCCCATTTACGTCTCTCTCTCTCTCGCTCTCTCTCTCTACCGCATTAGCTTCCTTAAAGATTCACTTACGGTGATGTTCCACTTTGAAGATAATGTTTTGTGACTGGTAGCCTACAGGGTTGGGGCTGTAATCATAGCTGCTGGGTGTATGTTGTGTTGATAGCGGGGTTGGGGGGGTGTGAAGAGGGGTCTGACATGGAGAAGGGGCCTCAAACCCAGCTACTTCTATACAAACCTTATAGCATCAAACAGGAAGCAGCTCTTTGTAGGTGTTGCGTCTGTTCTCTTCCCCTCTGAACCTCTGTGTATAGGTGTTGCGTGTATTGTCTTCCCCCCTGAACTGCGACTCCAGTTCATTCTGCTGTTGAATTAACTAACCCCCTGGTTTCAAATGGTACATACAGATAGTGGTGATTGTTCCAATGAATCCCAGTAAATACTAAGTAAAATACAAATAATTACTAGGTATTTTATGCATCATTAAGAAGTAAATACCAGATCAAATAAAGCGAATCTACAACTCACTAGCTGTATCAGGGGAGAACCCATGTGCTGTATCACCACCATAATAACTCCCTCCTCCCTTTATGAGCAGCAGTTGATCAGGGGGCTGAGATGAGAGGAGTACAAGAACGAGACGGCCAATTTGTTCCACATGGCAATGTCCTGTGTCACTGCTGACAGAGGGGGTGGGAGGGGGTGGAGGAGCGGCCCCCAGGTCGGCAGCTGTGCTCCAACTCAAAGCACCACCACCCCCCCCCCACTCTCCTAGGGGCCCCGGGGCCAGAGCCGCAGGTCACATATCAAAGGGTCCAATCCGCTGGCTAATGAAGCAGCTCAGTACCTAGCGGCCCTGAAGACCTCGCTAACGAGCTCTGGTTGCTAGTCTCTCTCTCTCTTTCTTTCTCTCTGTCTCTCTCTCTTGCTCTCTCTCTTTCTCTCCCTCCTCACCTCTCTCCCTCCCGCCCTCCCTCTGTCTTTCTCTCTCTCTCATGCCAATTAGAAGCACGCGCATCACATGACATGACATCAGAGCCCCCTCTGAAATGAGCTGCATTTTTAATTTGCCCATGATTACATCATTCATTAATCATGGAGAGACAAGTCCAAATCCTGAGCTTATATTATGGGGGCCAATTGGCAATAGGTGAGCCTAGCTGCATTCATTATTTACCTGTGCTGGAAAATAAGAGGGGAGATGAGGGACGAGGGACGTGGTACGTATTTTAAGAATAAAAATGATATAATGTGAACTACCTTTATTTCTGTAACCAAGGATAACTAACAAAGAAACAAGTGTTTTGAAAAATAATGTAATAATTTTTATTAAAATAATGTTATTTCAATGAGTGCTTAGTGAGTTGCTTTGTCTTCCTAATGCAAGGCCATTTGCAAGAGGAACTCTGTACTCTAGTTTATTTCATTACAACGTTGGTGCCCTCTGTCATGGTATGTCACTGTAATCCAGGATATGAGTGGGCAAGAGTGGTAGGCAGTTGACTGAGAGAGAGGCTGTGTTTAGACAGGCAGTCCAATTCTGATATTATTTTACACTTAATTGGTCTTTTGACCAATCAGATCAGCTCTGAAAAAGATCTGATGTGAAATTATCTGATGTGATTGGCCAATAGACCAATTAGTTTAAAAAAATAGATCAGAATTGGGCTGCCTGTCTAAACGCAGCCAGAGAAGCAGGTCACAGCTACAGTTGACTGAGAGAGAGAGGCAGGTCCCAGCTACAGTTGACTGAGAGAGAGAGGCAGGTCCCAGCTACAGTTGACTGAGAGAGAGAGGCAGGTCCCAGCTACAGTTGACTGAGAGAGAGAGGCAGGTTGTAGCTACAGTTGACTGAGAGAGAGAGGCAGGTCCCAGCTACAGTTGACTGAGAGAGAGAGGCAGGTCCCAGCTACAGTTGACTGAGAGAGAGGCAGGTCCCAGCTACAGTTGACTGAGAGAGAGAGGCAGGTCCCAGCTACAGTTGACTGAGAGAGAGAGGCAGGTCCCAGCTACAGTTGACTGAGAGAGAGAGCAGGTCCCAGCTTGACTGAGAGAGAGAGGCAGGTCCCAGCTACAGTTGACTGAGAGAGAGAGGCAGGTGACTGAGAGAGAGAGGCAGGTCCCAGCTACAGTTGAGAGAGAGAGGCAGGTGCTACAGTTGACTGAGAGAGAGCAGTTGACTGAGAGAGAGAGGCAGGTCCCAGCTGACAGTCCCAGCTGACTGAGAGAGAGAGGCAGGTCCCAGCCAGCAGTTGACTGAGAGAGAGAGGCAGGTCCCAGCTACAGTTGACTGAGAGAGAGAGGCAGGTCCCAGCTACAGTTGACTGAGAGAGAGAGAGGTCCCAGCTACAGTTGACTGAGAGAGAGAGTCAGGTCCCAGCTACAGTTGACTGAGAGAGAGAGGCAGGTCCCAGCTACAGTTGACTGAGAGAGAGAGAGGCAGGTCCCAGCTACAGTTGACTGAGAGAGTAGGTCCCAGCTACAGTTGACTGAGAGAGAGAGGCAGGTCCCAGCTACAGTTGACTGAGCGAGAGAGGCAGGTCCCAGCTACAGTTGACTGAGAGAGAGAGGCAGGTCCCAGCTACAGTTGACTGAGAGAGAGAGGCAGGTCCCAGCTACAGTTGACTGAGAGAGAGAGGCAGGTCCCAGCTACAGTTGACTGAGAGAGAGAGGCAGGTCCCAGCTACAGTCTGAGAGAGAGAGGCAGGTCCCAGCTACAGTTGACTGAGAGAGAGAGGCAGGTCCCAGCTACAGTTGACTGAGAGAGAGAGGCAGGTCCCAGCTACAGTTGACTGAGGAGAGAGAGATGCAGGTCCCAGCTACAGTTGACTGAGAGAGAGAGGTCCCAGCCACAGTCCCAGCTACAGTTGACTGAGAGAGAGATGACTGACTGAGCGAGAGAGGCAGGTCCCAGCTACAGTTGACTGAGAGAGAGAGCAGGTCCCAGCTACAGTTGACCCAGCTAGTTGACTGAGTTGACTGAGAGAGAGAGGCAGGTCCCAGCTACAGTTGACTGAGCGAGATAGGCAGGTCCCAGCTACAGTTGACTGAGAGAGAGAGGCAGGTCCCAGCTACAGTTGACTGAGCGAGAGAGGCAGGTCCCAGCTACAGTTGACTGAGCGCTAGACTGAGGCAGGTCCCAGCTACAGTTGACTGAGCGAGAGAGGCAGGTCCCAGCTACAGTTGACTGAGCGAGAGAGGCAGGTCCCAGCTACAGTTGACTGAGCGAGAGAGGCAGGTCCCAGCTACAGTTGACTGAGAGCTCTTTCTCTATAGTGACATTGTTGTGACTATACCCACTTCACCAGCAGCATAATTGACTTCACTTCCAGTGAGATGGAAACGACAGCCCTGTTTGACTACTTTTAAAAATGTCATCCTCACATCCTCTTTCATTGAAGTAATCTTGAAAGCGGAGTGAAAATATCATCTTTACTTTTGTAATCATGGGTTAGGTCACCTCAAAGAACGTATACAAATACAGTAATTATTTTAAAGTTTGATTTGTTCCAGGCAACAGCAGCAAAGACGTACCAATATGTTCCCTGCTGAGCCCGTTGACCACACCAGATTCCTCAGTTGCTCCAGCTGAAATATGAGCAAACGGTTTATCTGTTTCCATGCAGCGATTGACAAGATAGATCTCTTTTGAGTGGAGCCATTTTCCCTCCCAGCGTTCAACTAGCATGGTGTTATGTGACCCCATTCCCACAGCATCTGATAGACCAGATAGATACAGAACAAGCTGGGGGATGGCATCAATTCAGATGCTCCTGACTGAAATCTATCATATAATGAGCCAGGGCCATTAAACGCTGGTCATCAGAGGGGAGTCTGAATTAAGCTCTCTGTCCTGTTCTCCTCATGCTTTACCCAGGGCTTTCACCCCCGCCCCCACAGCGCAGGCAGCAGAAGGTCCCTGGAACGAGAGGCAGCGAGGGCTGTGAGGCCTGCTCTCGGGTGATTGGGGGTAATTTGGAGAGGATGAATTGTAGCTTTGTGCCGTGGGCCAACTCCATGACAGGCACCTGTTGGAGTGTCAAACTGAGCTGGGAGAGAGAGAGAGGAGGAATGAGAAATGAGAAGGGGGAAAAGAGGGAGGGTGAGAGGGAGAGGGGTGAGACGAGATAGAAATGAAGCGATAGAGAGAGAGACATATAGGACAGAATAGAGAGAGAAGAGCCTATCTGAACCCCTCTCCTCCCTCTCCAACCATTCACCAGGCTTCAGTCTAACAGATGGTCTCATGCACAACAAGTTAACAGAACGGAATTAGTACCCAAACAGCAGCTAACCAGTATAACTCATCTTATTGACTGGATTTTTTGGATGGTCTTTCCTTCAAGTTCTAATTCCTAAATGACCAATTTACTGTTGATAATTACGTATCCATGACTAAAGACTGTTGCTGTGGTCAAATGTATCCCCTGAAACTAGTCTAGGTGCATTTCTCTCCTTTCTCCACTATATTAACCAGTATGTCTCCAAGGAGCCTGGAATCGTCCTCCATGACCAAGTCATTTTATCAGTCAGGTTTTGTCTCCTCTCTGTTTCTGCACTTGTCTATACTGATTGCATAACTCCTCACACCCGCTGGTTGGTTGCCTGCAGTCTTGCGGTTTTAATTATAATTGCCATCTCAGCCAATTATGCATTAATAATCAGCAAATTAGCCATGATTAATCGGCATTAGGTGAATGATTATGGAACTAAAGATAGATAATCAGCTGGCGGGGCTGGAAATACAGGGTTTAACACAGTAGGAGGCTTCATCTGGTGGAAACAGACATTCTCTTGGTTGTCTTCCTCACTCAGCACGGCTATATTGTGTGTGTGTGTGTGTGTGTGTGTGTGTGTGTGTGTGTGGGAGTGTGTGGTGTGTGTGTGTGTGTGTGTGTGTGTGTGTGTGTGTGTGTGTGTGTGTGTGTGTGTGTGTGTGTGTGTGTGTGTGTGTGTGTGTGTGTGTGTGTGTGTGTGTGAATTGTATATAATCCATGCTAGCTTTACAACCCTGAGTGATGGGTTGTCTATTGTTACACACACTGAACGGCGACATGGGTTAGTACTATGTTAACACAGCCAACCTCCATAAAATGCTGTTGTGACCCCCATGAATAGATACGCTGTCAGTCACACTGTTTATCTCTAAATAGGAAGAAGCTGCCAACTGTGCACTTTATCAGGGCAATATGTTGTGTGCCACAGGGAAGTCTACATTCACACTGAATTGATGAGGAAATGTAAACAGTGAATTGATGAGGAAATGTAAACAGTGAATTGATGAGGAAATGTAAACAGTGAATTGATGAGGAAATGTAAACAGTGAATTGATGAGGAAATGTAAACAGTGAATTGATGAGGAAATGTAAACAGTGAATTGATGAGGAAATGTAAACAGTGAATTGATAAGGAAATGTAAACAGTGAATTGATGAGGAAATGTAAACAGTGAATTGATAAGGAAATGTAAACAGTGAATTGATGAGGAAATGTAAACAGTGAATTGATGAGGAAATGTAAACAGTGAATTGATGAGGAAATGTAAACAGTGAATTGATGAGGAAATGTAAACAGTGAATTGATGAGGAAATGTAAACAGTGAATTGATGATGAAATGTAAACAGTGAATTGATGAGGAAATGTAAACAGTGAATTGGCATGATGTTTAAATGTAAACAGTGAATTGATGAGGCAATGTTTAAACAGTGAATTGGCATGAGGAAATAGTAAACAGTGAATTGATAACTAGTTAATGTAAACAGATGATAACTTGATGAGATGTTTAAATGTAAACAGTGAATAACTAGTTAGGTAAACAGGCATGATGTTTATAACTAGTTAGGTATAACAGGCATGATGTTTATAACTAATTAGGTATAACAGGCATGATGTTTATAACTAGTTAGGTATAACAGGCATGATGTTTATAATGTTAGGTATAACAGGCATGATGTTTATAACTAATTAGGTATAACAGGCATGATGTTTATAACTGTTTATAACTGGTTAGGTATAACAGGCATGATGTTTATAACTAATTAGGTATAACAGGCATGATGTTTATAACTGTTTATAACTGGTTAGGTATAACAGGCATGATGTTTATAACTAGTTAGGTATAACAGGCATGATGTTTATAACTGGTTAGGTATAACAGGCATGATGTTTATAACTAGTTAGGTATAACAGGCATGATGTTTATAACTAGTTAGGTATAAAAGGCATGATGTTTATAACTAGTTAGGTATAACAGGCATGATGTTTATAACTAGTATAGGTATAACAGGCATGATGTTTATAACTAGTTAGGTATAACAGGCATGATGTTTATAACTAGTTAGGTATAACAGGCATGATGTTTATAACTAGTTAGGTATAACAGGCATGATGTTTATAACTAGTTAGGTATAACAGGCATGATGTTTATAACTAGTTAGGTATAACAGGCATGATGTTTATAACTAGTTAGGTATAACAGGCATGATGTTTATAACTAGTTAGGTATAACAGGCATGATGTTTATAACTAGTTAGGTATAACAGGCATGATGTTTATAACTAGTTAGGTATAAAAGGCATGATGTTTATAACTAGCTAGGTATAACAGGCATGATGTTTATAACTAGTTAGGTATAAAAGGCATGATGTTTATAACTAGCTAGGTATAACAGGCGTGATGTTTATAACTAGTTAAGTGTAACAGGCATGATGTTTATAACTAGTTAGGTATAACAGGCATGATGTTTATAACTAGTTAGATATAACAGGCATGATGTTTATAACTAGTTAAGTATAACAAGCATGATGTTTATAACAAGTTAGGTATAACAGGCATGATGTTTATAACTAGCTAGGTATAACAGGCAGGATGTTTATAAATAGTTGGGTATAACAGGCGTGATGTTTATAACTAGTTAGGTATAACAGGTATGCTGTTTATAACTAGTTAGGTATAACAGGCATGATGTTTATAACTAGCTAGGTATAACAGGCATGATGTTTATAACTAGTTAGGTATAACAGGCGTGATGTTTATAACTAGTTAGGTATAACAGGCAAGATGTTTATAACTAGTTAGGTATAACAGGCAGGATGTTTATAACTAGCTATGTATAACAGGCAGGATGTTTATAACTAGTTAGGTATAACAGGCGTGATGTTTATAACTAGTTAGGTATAACAGGCAGGATGTTTATAACTAGTTGGGTATAACAGGCGTGATGTTTATAACTAGTTAGGTATAACAGGTATGCTGTTTATAACTAGCTAAGTATTGCAGACGGTTTAAGCACAAAGTGTATGAGCTGTCATTGTCATGGAGGTCTGGCCGGCCACCGCCCCTCCACTCCTCCCCACCACGTTGTGTTTGTCCCTTGTCCCTTTGTGTCCCTGTCAAAGGCCTGATCCCCCCTGTCATTATTTGCTCCTTTATCTCCCTCTCTGCCCGTTCTGATTAGGGTCAGTGGAGTCTGACCAGCAGTGTTCTGGGGGATGCTATCCATTACCGTGTCACTGTGTATAGGCCCAGCATGGGTGAGGTGTGGTGTCAACACAAGCCTCCCGACAAAGTCACCAACCCGTCTCCAGCGAATTATCCCCGTCCAAGATAATTAAATAGGGGTCGGAGGAAGGCAGCGTGTGTGTGTGTGTGTGTGTGTGTGTGTGTGTGTGTGTGTGTGTGTGTGTGTGTGTGTGTGTGTGTGTGTGTGTGTGTGTGTGTGTGTGTGTGCGTGTGTGCGTGCGTGCGTGTGTGGGTGTGGCTTATTAAGTAGGTCTCATAATTATTTACATTTGAGTAATTTAGCAGATGTTCTTATCTAGAGCGACTTAGTTAGTGCATTCATCTTAAGATAGCTAGGTGGGACAACCACACATCAGTCATAGTAAGTACATTTTTCCAAGTCAGGGCAAAACAATCAAGTGCGAGTGATAGTCAATGAAAGGCATTTATCTATTATTTTCAAGAGACCAGAAATGGCAGAACGGAGTGCTCCGGTTGGGGTACAGGATTTTAGCATCGCCTGACGGTAGGGAGGGGCAGTTCCTCTTACTGCTCAGTAGGCCAGTACCGTGGTCTTGTAGTGGATGCAGGCTTTGACTGGAAGCCAGTGGAGTGTGCAGAGGAGTGGGGTGACATGGGACAGCTTGGGAAGGTTGAACACCAGACGGCGGCATCATTGTTGATAGGTTGCAGGGGTTTGATGGCACGAGCAAGAAGCCCAGCCAACAGCTAGTTGCAGTAATCCAGATAGGAGATGACAAGTTCCTGGATTAGGACCTGCGCCGCTTCCTGTGTGAGGTACAGTCGTACTCTACAGATGTTGTAGAGCATCAACCTGCAGGAGCAAGTCACTGCTTTGATGTTTGCAGACAACAGCAGGGTGTTGTCCAGGGTCCAGGGTCACGCCAGTGTTCTTTGAACTCTGGGAGGGGGACACCGTGGAGTTGTCAACTGTGATAAAGAGCTCTTGGAGCGGGAAAGCCTTCCCCGGGAGGAAGGGCAGCTCCGTCTGGTTGAGGTTGAGCGTGAGGTGGTGGGCCGACATCCAAGCTGAGATATCCGCCACCTGGGTGTCAGAATAATTTATATTGAATTCATTATCACTTCAACTCTGTATGTCTTTCTTACTTTTCTTCTGAGTAGCAGCCTATGGGTACAACGAAAAGAATAACAACAACAAAAATTATTGGTCAACTAAACAAACCCCCCAAAAAAAAAAAAAAATGAAGAAGGGGTAGGGAGAGATGTAGCTGAGTGTCATCTGCATAGCAATGATATGACAGACCATGTGAGGATATGAGAGAGAGAGTAACTATGGGATCCAACTGGCCACACCATGTCATTTCAACGTGGGTAATAATTGGTAGATTTGTTGATCAATGAGATCCCAACCTATTTTCCCCCACTCAAAAAGTTTGTTAAATTTCCAACATGTTACCACAATGCTTTCAAACATCTAAAAGCCCAACCATATTCCAATGGAAAATCTATTTCTAACTTTAGGTTTAGTTGTCACCTGAATGTGGTAACATTCAACTATTTAAAAACATACCCAAGTTCAAATGGAATACAATGTCAGATATTTTGTGTTAAAAATGTAATGTGTTATCACTGTGCTTGATGTAATAACACAACAAAATAACCTGGATTACAGTTAGCTGAGATTACATTGAAGTACATGGTGCGAGTGATCAATGTCGTTTGAGATTCTGTGCAGATTAAATACAGAAATTGTGAATATTTCCACAGACCTTCGAACTTGAACACACACGCTTTCTATGATTACATAAGAAGACATTGTCAAAGTAACCTCAATGTGACCATGGATGTGTTACTCATTTTAAATTTGAATAAATACTTTGACATTCAGTTGTAAGATATCTTTAACATTAGGCTATTTAATTTCTTACAAAAGTAATATTGAATTGTGTTTGTTTGACAACTGAACCAAATATCAACATTTAAAGGAGATGTATCTTCTTAGAGTGGATATTACGTTGAAGATCTGACGTTGTTTCAAAGGTACAAATTCAACATATTTTATACAAAGTTTGTCTATGTTGAAAATTGGTTACTATGATGATATAATCATGTGGTTGGAATTGTACCCTCAAAACAACAGTTTACGTTGATTACTTTTCCAATGTATTTTCCACGTAGATTCCATGTCACAATACTTTGACAAATGACGTTGAAGCAAAGTTTATTTAACCCGTTTGTGCCCAGTGGGATGTGTCTCTGTTATAGTGGGACCTGAACTACATCAGTATTACAGTATAAGACAATAAAACATTGCATTGTGATACTTGATCCCAAACTTAGTCTTTGGGGGAACTAAAGCCCAGTAAGTGGAACTCAGTGTCCCTGGACCATGAAGCTGTAGGGACATTTACAACATGAAGCACTGCATGTTTAATGATAGAAGTTAAACAAGAATGATCCTTGATGGAAAACGGAGAGAGTGAGGGCAAGAGAGAAATGGCGTGAGAGCGGGAGAGAAAGAAATGGAGAGAGAGAAGGAGGAAATAAGTAAGAGTGAGAGAGAGCCGTCAGAAATCAGCTCAATGTAATTGAAGAATCCATAGACTCTAACCACTTCTGGGAAAATTCGAAAACACTAAACAAACAACAACACAAAGAATTATCTATCCAAAATGGAGATGTATGGGTAAACCACTTCTCCAATCTTTTTGGCTCTAAAACAAAGAATAAAGAGCAAAAACATATACATATACATGATCAAATACAAATCTTAGAATCAACTATTAAAGACTACCAGAACCCACTGGATTCTCCAATGACCTTGAATGAGTTACAGGACAAAATAAAATCTCTCCAACCCAAAAAGGCCTGTGGTGTTGATGGTATCCTTAATGAAATTATCAAATATACAGACAACAAAATCCAATTGGCTATACTAAAACTCTTTAACGTCATCCTTAGCTCTGGCATCTTCCCCAATATTTGGAACCAAGGACTGATCCCCCCCCAATCCACAAAAGTGGAGACAAATTTGACCCCAATAACTACTGTGGAATATGCGTCAACAGTAACCTTGGGAAAATCCTCTGCATTATCATTAACAGCAGACTCGTACATTTCCTCAATGAAAACAATGTACTGAGCAAATGTCAAATTGGCTTTTTACAAAATTACCGTACAACAGACCATGTATTCACCCTGCACACCCTAATTGTCAACCAAACAAACCAAAACAAAGGCAAGGTCTTCTCATGCTTTGTTGATTTCAAAAAGGCATTTGACTCACTTTGGCATGGGGGTCTGCTATACAAACTGATGGAAAGTGGTGTTGGGGGTAAAACATACGACATTATAAAATCCATGTACACAAATAACAAGTGTGCGGTTAAAATTGGCAAAAAAACACACATTTCTTCACACAGGGTCATGGGGTGAGACAGGGATGCAGCTTAAGCCCCACCCTCTTCAACATATATATCAACGAATTGGCGCGGGCACTAGAAAAGTCTGCAGCACCCGGCCTCACCCTACTAGAATCCGAAGTCAAATGTCTACTGTTTGGTGATGATCTGGTGCTTCTGTCACCAACCAAGGAGGGCCTACAGCAGCACCTAGATCTTCTGCACAGATTCTGTCAGACCTGGGCCCTGACAGTAAATCTCAGTAAGACCAAAATAATGGTGTTCCAAAAAAGGTCCAGTCGCCAGGACCACAAATACAAATTCCATCTAGACACTGTTGCCCTAGAGCACACAAAAAACTATACATACCTTGGCCTAAACATCAGCGCCACAGGTAACTTCCACAAAGCTGTGAACAATCTGAGAGACAAGGCAAGAAGGGCATTCTATGCCATCAAAAGGAACATACATTTCAACATACCAATTAGGATCTGGCTAAAAATACTTGAATCAGTCATAGAGCCCATTGCCCTTTATGGTTGTGAGGTCTGGGGTCCGCTCACCAACCAAGACTTCACAAAATGGGACAAACACCAAATTAAGACTCTGCATGCAGAATTCTGCAAAAATATCCTCCGTGTACAATGTAGAACACCAAATAATGCATGGAGAGCAGAATTAGGCCGATACCCACTAATTATCAAAATCCAGAAAAGAGCCGTTAAATTCTACAACCAGCTAAAAGGAAGCGATTCCCAAACCTTCCATAACAAAGCCATCACCTACAGAGAGATGAACCTGGAGAAGAGTCCCCTAAGCAAGCTGGTCCTGGGGCTCTGTTCACAAACACACCCCACAGAGCCCCAGGACAGCAGCACAATTAGACCCAACCAAATCATGAGAAAACAAAAAGATAATTACTTGACACATTGGAAAGAATTAACAAAAAAACAGAGAGAACTAGAATGCTATTTGGCCCTAAACAGAGAGTACACAGTGGCAGAATACCTGACCACTGTGACTGACCCAAACTTAAGGAAAGCTTTGACTATGTACAGACTTAGTGAGCATAGCCTTGCTATTGAGAAAGGCCGCCATAGACAGACATGGCTCTCAAGAGAAGACAGGCTATGTGCACATTGCCCACAAAATGAGGTGGAAACTGAGCTGTACTTCCTAACTTCCTGCCCAATGTATGACCATATTAGAGAGACATATTTCCCTCGGATTACACAGATCCACAAAGAATTCGAAAACAAATCCAATTTTGATAAACTCCCATATCTACTGGGTGAAATTCCACAGTGTGCCATCACAGCAGCAAGATTTGTGACCTGTTGCCACAAGTAAAGGGCACCCAGTGAAGAACAAACACCATTGTAAATACAAACCATATTTATGCTTATTTTCCCTTGTGTACTTTAACCATTTGTACATTGTTACAACACTGTATATATATATATATATATATATATGACATTTGTAATGCATTTATTGTTTTGAAACTTCTGTATGTATAATGTTTACTGTTAGAGAGAGAGGGGGGGAGAGGGGTGGAGTGAGAGAGAGAGAGATGCATATCAAGAGACCAAGTCAGTAAGGTTCAAAGCGAGAGTCCTGAAAAGTGAATGATCAAGAAAACTGATAGAATGAATGAGAGAGAACGAGGGAGGAGAGATTTTGCAGTCATACATATTCCCACTTCGGTGTGCTTCTGTGCTGACCTGTTGTGGTGTGTGTGTGTGAGTGCAGTGTGACCGAGCTCTGGCTATTGCTGCGCCAGCACTGCCACCAGGCCTTTCTCTCTGCCTCGCTGCACTACCCATTGTCCCACCGGCTTTGGGAGAAAGAAAAAAATGCTAGCCAGAGGAAACCAATAGAGAATCGCTTGCGTTGTCGATTCTGGAAAAGAAACGGCCTCCTGGTCCTCGTCTGTGGGCATTATTTGTCACCAAGTTTGACCTCCCTTTAACTCCATACTGTGTTAAGCTCTTAACCTCTGGCTCTGGCCATGAAAGAGTTAAGTAATATTTAATGAGGGGTGTCATTGTAACTCAGTTAGAAAATGGTCATTGGTAATTAATGGTAATTCAATCGATTGTGAAGAGAAGTTAACCAAGAGCAAATTATAGGGATTAAAATATGTATTTAAAGTGAATATGTTACCCTTAGATATCTATAACTTCAAACGTCAAAATGATAGACTACAATCATGAAATAAATAGCAATAGGGATCGACATGGACTATGCAGTGTACCTGATTCAAAATCCACATTTAGATCATTGTTTAAACTTCACACAGCATGTTGACCCAATGTATTTTAAACACCTTAACAATAAGAAGTGCCTTGCATTATGTCAAGTATACTGTACATTCACTATGTCTACGCAACGTGTTGGAGGAGGAACATGGATGCTCAATAACATGTTCCACAGTGTTTCATATGAAAATGAAAGGTTTTCCTATTTAAAATACAAATCTCCTCGAAAGCTTCTGAATATCACGTACCGATCCAGTTTGTTCTTCATTTCACGTGTCTCACAGTAGGTTACAATACTAGGTTTGAACAGTAAACCCTCTTCTCTCATCCCTATGCATTTACTGTACATTATTCCTGGCATGATGATCTGTACCTGAATGGAAGAGTAGGGCCTGAGCGCTCTCAGAGGACTGTGGAGAGTGGACCTGTGCCATTGTACTCTGGTAATGACCTGCTTTTCTCTGGCCGCCATGGGCTTATTTGTTTATCCCCCCTGTTCTCAAGGCTGCTGCCACAGCGGTGTGAGGATAATGGAGGAGTGTTTTTGTTCCGTTCCTGCGTTGGGGGAATATAATCTAGTGTAAACAGTAGCATGTCTCCCAGGTTGAGAGGGGATGAATGGAGCGGTGTGGTTGATATTGACAGTGGAGAGAGGAGTGGTGTGGTTGATATTGACAGTGGAGAGAGGAGTGGTGTGGTTGATATTGACAGTGGAGAGGGGAGTGGTGTGGTTGATATTGACAGTGGAGAGGGGAGTGGTGTGGTTGATATTGACAGTGGAGAGGGAGCGGTGTGGTTGATATTGACAGTGGAGAGGAGCGGTGTGGTTGATATTGACAGTGGAGGAGAGACAGTGGAGAGGGGAGCGGTGTGGTTGATATTGACAGTGGAGAGGGGAGTGGTGTGGTTGATATTGACAGTGGAGAGGGGAGCGGTGTGGTTGATATTGACAGTGGAGAGGGGAGTGGTGTGGTTGATATTGACAGTGGAGAGGAGCGGTGTGGTTGATATTGACAGTGGAGAGGGAGTGGTGTGGTTGATATTGACAGTGGAGAGGGGCGGTGTGGTTGATATTGACAGTGGAGAGGGGAGTGGTGTGGTTGATATTGACAGTGGAGAGGGGAGTGGTGTGGTTGATATTGACAGTGGAGAGGGGAGTGGTGTGGTTGATATTGACAGTGGAGAGGGGAGTGGTGTGGTTGATATTGACAGTGGAGAGGGAGCGGTGTGGTTGATATTGACAGTGGAGAGGGAGTGGTGTGGTTGATATTGACAGTGGAGAGGGGAGCGGTGTGGTTGATATTGACAGTGGAGAGGGGAGTGGTGTGGTTGATATTGACAGTGGAGAGGGGAGCATATTGACAGTGGAGAGGGGGTGTGGTTGATATTGACAGTGGAGAGGGGAGTGGTGGTTGATATTGACAGTGGAGAGGGGAGTGGTGATGACAGTGGAGAGGGAGCGGTGATATTGACAGTGGAGAGGGAGCGGTGTGGTTGATATTGACAGTGGAGTGGAGGGGAGTGGTGTGGTTGATATTGACAGTGGAGAGGGAGTGTGTGGTTGATATTGACAGTGGAGAGGGAGTGGTGTGGTTGATATTGACAGTGGAGAGGGAGTGGTGTGGTTGATATTGACAGTGGAGAGGGGAGTGGTGTGGTTGATATTGACAGTGGAGAGGGGAGCGGTGTGGTTGATATTGACAGTGGAGAGGGGAGTGGTGTGGTTGATATTGACAGTGGAGAGGGGAGTGGTGTGGTTGATATTGACAGTGGAGAGGAGAGGGGAGTGGTGTGGTTGAGACAGTGGAGAGGGGAGTGTGGTTGATATTGACAGTGGAGAGGGAGCGGTGTGGTTGATATTGACAGTGGAGAGGGGAGCGGTGTGGTTGATATTGACAGTGGAGAGGGGAGTGGTGTGGTTGATATTGACAGTGGAGAGGGGAGTGGTGTGGTTGATATTGACAGTGGAGAGGGGAGGGTGTGGTTGATATTGACAGTGGAGAGGGGAGTGTGTGGTTGATATTGACAGTGGAGAGGGGAGTGGTGTGGTTGATATTGACAGTGGAGAGGGGTGGTGTGGTTGATATTGACAGTGGAGAGGGAGTGGTGTGGTTGATATTGACAGTGGAGGGGAGGGGTTGATATTGACAGTGGTGTGGTTGATATTGACAGTGGAGAGGGGAGGGTGTGGTTGATATTGACAGTGGAGAGGGAGTGGAGACAGTGGAGAGGGGAGCGGTGTGGTTGATATTGACAGTGGAGAGGGGAGTGGTGTGGTTGATATTGACAGTGGAGAGGGAGTGGTGGATATTGACAGTGGAGTGGAGAGGGAGCGGTGTGGTTGATATTGACAGTGGAGAGGGGAGTGGTGTGGTTGATATTGACAGTGGAGAGGGAGGGTGTGGTTGAGACAGTGGAGAGGGAGTGGTGTGGTTGATATTGACAGTGGAGAGGGAGCGGTGTGGTTGATATTGACAGTGGAGAGGGGAGCGGTGATATTGACAGTGGAGAGGGGAGTGGTGTGGTTGATATTGACAGTGGAGAGGGGAGTGGTGTGGTTGATATTGACAGTGGAGAGGGGAGCGGTGTGGTTGATATTGACAGTGGAGAGGGGAGTGGTGTGGTTGATATTGACAGTGGAGAGGGGAGTGGTGTGGTTGATATTGACAGTGGAGAGGGGAGCATATTGACAGTGGAGAGGGGAGTGGTGTGGTTGATATTGACAGTGGAGAGGGGAGTGGTGTGGTTGATATTGACAGTGGAGAGGGGAGTGGTGTGGTTGATATTGACAGTGGAGAGGGGAGTGGTGGGTTGATATTGACAGTGGAGAGGGGAGCGGTGTGGTTGATATTGACAGTGGAGAGGGGAGTGGTGTGGTTGATATTGACAGTGGAGAGGGGAGTGGTGTGGTTGATATTGACAGTGGAGAGGGAGCGGTGTGGTTGATATTGACAGTGGAGAGGGGAGTGGTGTGGTTGATATTGACAGTGGAGAGGGAGTGGTGTGGTTGATATTGACAGTGGAGAGAGGAGTGGTGTGGTTGATATTGACAGTGGAGAGGGGAGTGGTGTGGTTGATATTGACAGTGGAGAGAGGAGTGGTGTGGTTGATATTGACAGTGGAGAGAGGAGTGGTGTGGTTGATATTGACAGTGGAGAGGGGAGTGGTGTGGTTGATATTGACAGTGGAGAGGGGAGTGGTGTGCGGCTAGAAATAGAGAGGAAGGCGGCGGAGGAGAGGATGAAAGTGGAGAGAGAGAGAGAGATGCAAATAGAGAGGGAGAATGAGAGCGAGAGAGAGAGAGAGAGAGAGAGAGAGAGGAAAAGCAGGGATGAAAAGTGAACAAGGGGCAGGTCGTAGATTACACCCCAAATTAAACCAGGCCAATCCTATCATTTGGAGTGGCTCTTCCCTTGTGTGTGTCCGTGTGCGCTCAATGAAACATGATACACGTCCACAGAGCAATGAAATCACATATTGTCCCGGTCAGCTATTATACAATGTATTATGTCACCAAAACAAATCATTTATCTTCCTCTTAGCCAAAGTAGAAAACACTTTACAGATGAATTTATACTTATGTCACCCCATAGTGCGTAATAAGGTATGCTATAAGCATTCAAAACAGCCCATGACTTCTAATTACACCATACTAAATTTAAGTATTTCTACTCATTATGCAATACCCTCAAGTGGTTGAGAGAAAATATTTCCCGCCCAAAAAGAAAATTGCATCCTGCTTTTCTTCAAATGAAAATGACAGAAGAACACTTTGTCTTTGGGATTTGTAAAAAAAAATATGACAATGATTTTTCCCCACCTCCCTCCTGCTTGCTGCTCTGTGTCTGGCGTGCAGCAATGCACCCTGGGAGAACAAAAAACAACAAAAGAAACAGACCCAGAGCCCCAGTGATAATGGTTCAACTGGGAGAATAAAGCTCCTCTCTGTTTCCCACATGCCATCCAGCTCCCAGCGTCCGCTCTGTTGACACTGGCAGCACAATGAGCACTATAGTCCCCTCCAATACATCTTTTATAGGAGCATTCTGGCCCCTGAATGTATGACCGGAGCTGCCCTGTCTGTTTAAGCCATGTGAATATTGGCCAAGACTGCCTCTGCTTTGTTCAGCATTATTCCCCATTATTCCCCACAATAGATATCAACACTTTGGAAGTCATTTTAAAAAGGGGGCGAATCAAAATAGTGGCACTTTAAGGCTTTTTGTTTCTCTTCTACACACACGCCCTTGTACTGCATTCTCTCCCCCCACCCACCCATGGATCATTCAGCTCCAGACACCTCTATTATTCAGACAAATTAAATGAACCACTCTACCAGGCTAAGAGGATCCACCGGTGGCCAGGAGCAGGCTAGTGTGGAGGAGCAGACAGCCAGGGGCAGGCTAGTGTGGAGGAGCAGAGAGCCAGAGGCAGGCTAGTGTGGAGGAGCAGAGAGCCAGAGGCAGGCTAGTCTGGAGGAGCAGAGCAGAGAGCCAGGGGCAGGCTAGTGTGGAGGAGCAGAGAGCCAGGGGCAGGCTAGTGTGGAGGAGCAGAGAGCCAGGGGCAGGCTAGTGTGGTGGAGCAGAGCAGAGAGTCAGGATCAGGCTAGTGTAGAGGAGCAGAGCAGAGAGCCAGGGGCAGGCTAGTGTGGAGGAGCAGAACAGAGAGCCAGGGGCAGGCTAGTGTGGAGGAGCCGAGAGCCAGGCAGGTTAGGGAAGCAGGGAAGGAGATTCAGGCAACGAGGCAGGCAGGCAGGCATGGAAGGCTGGGGAGACGAGTTAGCGAGGCAGGCAGGCATGGAAGGCTGGGGAGAAGAGTTAGCGAGGCAGGCAGGCATGGAAGGCTGGGGAGGAGAGTCAGCGAGGCAGGCAGGCATGGAAGGCTGGCGACAAGAGCCAGCGAGGCAGGCAGGTGGAGACGGGAGAGCAGGTATGCAGGGACGAGAACCAGGTGAGCAGGGTTGGGCAGGCAGGCAGGCAGGCAAGCACTCTGTGGAGAGGGAGGCAGGTAAGGACGCAGGTAGGCAGATGGGAGAAATAAGGAAAGGCAGGCTGGCTCCCATTCCATATCCCCCTGGCCAGCTGTCTCCAGGGTTACTGGGAAGAAGTGATGAACGAACAGAAAGTACCTGGAAGTACCTGAATGAAGACAAGGAGCGGATGTCACACTCCTCCTCTTCTCCCTCATTTCCTGGGCACCATGGAAAGGACCCCCCCGCGCCTAAAGTGCAGCAGGTATATGTTTTTTCTTTCCTCTGGGGGGGGAATTGACAGTCTTGGGGGTGAGGAGAGGGGGGGGTCATTTGGAGTGTGTCGGATGAGCAGGGAGAGTGTGACAAGGTCTTGACAGGTTTGGTTAAGAGAGACTGTGTCTTCAAAGTTAATCAAGTGATCTCTGACACTGGATTAGTTGCTGCTGTAGACCTTCTGGATTAGGTGCTGCTGTAGGCCTTCTGGATTAGGTGCTGCTGTAGACCTTCTGGATTAGGTGCTGATGTAGACCTTCTGGATTAGGTGCTGCTGTAGTCCTTCTGGATTAGGTGCTGCTGTAGACCTTCTGGATTAGGTGCTGCTGTAGACCTTCTGGATTAGGTGCTGCTGTAGACCTTCTGGATTAGGTGCTGTTGTAGACCTTCTGAATTAGGTGCTGCTGTAGACCTTCTGGATTAGGTGCTGTTGTAGACCTTCTGAATTAGGTGCTGCTGTAGACCTTCTGGATTAGATGCTGCTGTAGACCTTCTGGATTAGGTGCTGCTGTAGACCTTCTGGATTAGGTGCTGCTGTAGACCTTCTGGATTAGGGGCTGCTGTAGACCTTCTGGATTAGGTGCTGCTGTAGACCTTCTGGATTAGGTGCTGCTGTCGACCTTCTGGATTAGGTGCTGCTGTAGACCTTCTGGATTAGGTGCTGTTGTAGACCTTCTGGATTAGGTGCTGCTGTCGACCTTCTGGATTAGGTGCTGCTGTAGACCTTCTGGATTAGGTGCTGCTGTAGACCTTCTGGATTAGGTGCTGCTGTAGACCTGGATTAGGTGCTGTAGACCTTCTGAATTAGGTGCTGCTGTAGACCTTCTGGATTAGGTGCTGTTGTAGACCTTCTGTATTAGGTGCTGCTGTCGACCTTCTGGATTAGGTGCTGTTGTAGACCTTCTGTATTAGGTGCTGCTGTCGACCTTCTGGATTAGGTGCTGCTGTAGACCTTCTGGATTAGGTGCTGCTGTAGACCTTCTGGATTAGGTGCTGTTGTAGACCTTCTGGATTAGGTGCTGCTGTAGACCTTCTGGATTAGGTGCTGCTGTAGACCTTCTGGATTAGGTGCTGCTGTAGACCTTCTGGATTAGGTGCTGCTGTAGACCTTCTGGATTAGGTGCTGCTGTAGACCTTCTGGATTAGGTGCTGTTGTAGACCTTCTGGATTAGGTGCTGCTGTAGACCTTCTGGATTAGGTGCTGTTGTAGACCTTCTGGATTAGGTGCTGCTGTAGACCTTCTGGATTAGGTGCTGTTGTAGACCTTCTGGATTAGGTGCTGCTGTTGACCTTCTGGATTAGGTGCTGCTGTAGACCTTCTGGATTAGGTGCTGCTGTAGACCTTCTGGATTAGGTGCTGTTGTAGACCTTCTGGATTAGGTGCTGCTGTCGACCTTCTGGATTAGGTGCTGCTGTTGACCTTCTAGATTAGGTGCTGCTGTAGACCTTCTGGATTAGGTGCTGCTGTAGACCTTCTGGATTAGGTGCTGTTGTAGACCTTCTGGATTAGGTGCTGCTGTCGACCTTCTGGATTAGGTGCTGCTGTTGACCTTCTAGATTAGGTGCTGCTGTAGACCTTCTGGATTAGGAAAGGTGCATGCTTTCAACAAGGAGGAATGACTCCTTTCTACCGGTCTATTATGTCTGTGATTGTTAACGGTATTTGATTAATATCTCTGTAAATATTCCTTCTCTGTAATATTTCTATGGGTAAATCACAAACCCATAACGTACTACATTCTTATAGCCGCTCTGTGTTAGTCCAGTCTTCATGTTCGCAGTATTTATTGTCATTTGATTTGTAATGATTCAAAGAAAGAGAACTGTTTCAATTCTGAGTGATTTCTTACATGAAGTGGCTTCTAGGAGTCAACTAGGATTTGATTGAAAATAAAACAAATTATAAAAAATATATACAATGATTTAATCGATCTTGTATTTAATGAAAATAGGTATTGGTTAACTGAAACTAACTATATTATTCTAAGCATATCTAAGAGTCTCTCGTTCTTCCGTTTTGCTTCAATAATAAATACTCTACTTACTGTTACTTCAGTCTATTCTTTTCAAAAGATGCATTTTGATCATCTGGATAAAAAAAGAACCTAAAGATGAATCAGTGCATATCTTGATTTCCAAATGAGTTTAAAGGTCACATTATGAGAATGGCAACCAGAGGGCATGCTTTCATCCTCCCCGGCTTCTGAAGGCATCTTAGAGGCAGTAAGGGCCGCTCATGAACAAAGAAAGGAGTGCAGAGAGAAAGAAAGGAGTTGTGAGGATGGGAAGGAAAGGGCAGGTGTAAAAGAAGGAGCTTTGAAACCAGCAGGTCTTGGCTGGAAGGATGACCTCATTTAGAATGCTGGAAGGATGACCTCATTTAGAATGAGAGGAGTCTGGAGTGGCGATAGCAAGAGAGCCACCCAGCTGGGCCTGCTCAGCGAGCTCCGCTCTGAGGCCCACCACAGGGAACACCATGAAAATACACACACACACGCAAGTACACATACACCAGTCCCCTGCAGCCTCACTCCCCAGCCTCCCAGGCCCTTTATTTACCCAAAGGAAAGGGCCCACAGCGGCCGCCACACAGACGGGGGGGCTGGGACTTCAAATCCACTCCAACACGATGGAGTGAAGGGGAGAGGAGGAATGGAGGAGGGCAAAAAGAAAGAAATAAATGAAGGTGAGTTTGGGTCCCTAATTTGGCCCAGGGGATATAGGGAGAGAGGGAGAGGTGCCCAGGTCCAATATTTAGGCTGGGGGACAGGGTTAGACACAGAGCTCCAGCAGAGCCCCAGCCCCCCAGGCCCCCCAGGAGGAAGCGGAGGTCAGGGGGAAACGCAGCTTTTTATTTGTGTTGTTACCGTGTCAGATCCAATTTGCAGCTCTGTCAGGAGGGGGTTAAATGAGATTACCAGCTTTGGACACTGTCACCAGACTCTGCTGTCACTGCTGTTGCTAGCTGCTGGGCATGCTAAATGACTATTTAATAGTCAGCTGTTTTAGCCCTTTTGAGATAGCCAGGCTGGCAGAAGGGCTGGAAAAAGCACTATTCAGCAACAGTTTGGAACTGGGGGATTTTGTTTGTTTGAATTCTACTACTTTTCACTTTTGTGTAACCTGTTTTATGTCTCAAATGAATAAGGATAGTTCAAATGGACAATCATTGGCCTTGGTTGAGTGAACAGACATTTTCTCAATCCCGTTTAATGCGTGGGTTTAAATGGCATCACTGTTGATACCCCTGACCTATTTACCCTTGTGGTTAGTGAGTAGTATGTTCACTTTCTCCCAGTGTCCATTGAGATTCTAAATCTCATACCAATTTTGCTGTATTCTTTGACTCTGTAGTTACCGTAGGTTTGAGGTATATAGGTGGGATTGTGATAGCATGGTTTGGGGAGGAAGTGGCTGTGGTTGGGGAGACATGGGTAGAGGGAGAAAGGGGGAAAGGGGGCAGTGGGATTGACATCAATCCTGTCGGT
Organism: Oncorhynchus tshawytscha; assembly: GCF_018296145.1. Classification (NCBI taxonomy): domain Eukaryota; kingdom Metazoa; phylum Chordata; class Actinopteri; order Salmoniformes; family Salmonidae; genus Oncorhynchus; species Oncorhynchus tshawytscha. The sequence continues at coordinate 3,001,341 of NC_056442.1, read as the reverse complement.
GGTGTATCATCGCTCATAATCCTTTCATGCTCCATTAATCCCTCTTCGCCAGGGTCGCCTTCGCCAGGGCCCTCCTCCTAATAACCATAATCTCATTACACAACAAATCAAAACTTTCCTATTTATCTGCAGATTTCAAATGAAACTAATAAGGCTTTACCCATACAGTCCTCTGTCCCCTTGTAACCACCACCACCACCCCTCCACCCCCCCAAAACCCTAATCATATTTCTGCCTATCTAAAAGCAATCAGTGATTGTGTTAGCTACGGAGTACGGAGCGCTACTGACAATACCAGGGGAAAGGAAAGAGCCCAGCTGGACTAATTAAATTAAATGCTAGGCTGCCAGAGCTTCGTCGCTCCTATCGCTAGCTCTCCCTCTCAGTCTCTCTCTCTCTTTCTCTCTCTCGCTCTAGCTTGTAGCTCATACCGTGCAGGCCTGGTGAGAAGGGGTGCAGAATTAATAAGCATTACGGTGCGATGCGGGAGATGATATCATAATGGAAGCAGAGCTTTGATGTGAAGAGTCCCTCATTGAAATTCAATGTACCATAATGTACCATAGTGACAGATGCCGTGGAGATGTGTGGTAGCCGCTGGGCCAACCAGAGAGAGGCCTTTGGAGTATCTGTCTCTGGTTGGGGGTTTTGCTTTTAATGTGTGCGTGAATGGGCACAGGTGTGGTAGCACAGGCAGTGTTGAGTTGTTGGTTTGGGTTTCTGGTTGGTAAGACAGGTAGTGTTGTTGGTTTGGGTTTGTGTTTCTGGACACAGGTCTGTTTGGTAAGACAGGTAGTGTTGTTGGTTTGGGTTTGTGTTTCTGGACACAGGTCTGTTTGGTAAGACAGGTAGTGTTGTTGGTTTGGGTTTATGTTTCTGGACACAGGTCTGGTTGGTAAGACAGGCAGTGTTGTTGGTTTCGGTTTGTGTTTCTGGACACAGGTCTGGTTGGTAAGACAGGTAGTGTTGTTTGGGTTTGGTTTCTGGACACAGGTTTGTGTTTCTTTGTGTTTCTGGACACAGGTCTGGTTGGTAAGACAGGTAGTGTTGTTGGTTTGGGTTTGTGTTTCTGGACACAGGTCTGGTTGGTAAGACAGGTAGTGTTGTTGGTTTGGGTTTGTGTTTCTGGACACAGGTCTGGTTGGTAAGACAGGTAGTGTTGTTGGTTTGGGTTTGTGTTTCTGGACATAGGTCTGGTTGGTAAGACAGGTAGTGTTGTTGGTTTGGGTTTGTGTTTCTGGACATAGGTCTGGTTGGTAAGACAGGTAGTGTTGACTGGCGATAAGAGCGATTCACACTCAACTTTGAGATGTTTGTGGTGCTCCTTAAGTTAAGATAAGTCTGGCGACGATTTTCAACTGAGAATGGCACTGCAGTCAGGGAGTAAACATCACTTTCCTATAGCAGTTACAGTTGCGTTTCTCACGACAGACATATTCATACTGTGTTTTCCAAGACATATATCCATATATAATGACATAAATATATTTTCTCCGAAACTGGGCCTTCTGGCAATTTATCCTGAGACGACTCTGAGAAATCCGACCGTACATGTTCCCCATTTTTCCTCTCACACTCCCGCTGAGAGCGAACCGAACCGCCAAGCAGTGGTCGGACTAATAGATGCCGCAAAAGTGCATTAGCTAATAAGCATGTAAGCAGCAAAGTGGTTAACAGGGATACTTTCTCTCTCTCCCCTCCAGACTGGCACATAGCAACCATTATGCCTTCTCTCTCTGAGTGCAAAGAGCTTTTAATATAGTCTCTGACCCAGGGTGACGAGACGTCGACAGAAAGACTCTCGGTCCTAGTTTGGGGCTTCGTTCTCTGCCCATTATGGTCGCGGCCTATTACTTGAGTAATGAGTGACATGAGGTCTAATTATAAATGTGCTTGGAGATGCTGGGTTATTAAATGTAAAGAGCTAGCTGGCAGTGCCATTAACAGGGCTCCGCTAAGTGATGTCTGTGAACTGCTAAAAAGCCCTCACATTCATTACATATCAATCAAAGAAGGTGTAGTGATTAATTGATGAACGACTGAGACAATACTTAACAGCCCCTCAAAAAGCACTTCTGTAACAACATTAGAAAATTAGTAAAAATTGGAGGGGAAAATGAATATTCTGTAAGGGAGTATGGGGAAAGATGAGCTATTTTTTACATTCAGCATCACTCCATCAAGGGAAATATAGTATTCTTTCTAACAAAGATATCTACATATATTTCAGGTTGTTGTGTCCCTGGAAATAATCAGAATTCATGTAAAAATGACTGTTTTGAAAAGGATGTCAAAGAAAGTGGTCTCTTGGCAAAACTTAATCCGGGTATAGGGTAAGGTGAGCCGCCTTGGGGTAAATGGGTGATGATGTCCTGTGACAGTGGGTGATGGTGCTGGTAGGTCAACGTTTAATTCATGGAATGGGGATGAGGTATATTGTATATCTTAAATGTATGCCTACATTCTCAGATATCGATCTCTCTGTTCAATATCACTTACCCTTCCATTTTGTGACCAGTTGTCTGGGACAGGGGTCTTGTTTCAATCTGCCAATTCACAGGCAAGTTCTCCACATCTGAGGCTACTAAGCCCATGAAACTGGTCTGCAAAATGACTGCTATGTTTAGGCAAGCTCAGACTCCATGTCATCAGATAGGGCCTTGTGTGCCTCTGCTACTCTAGTGTAGCCTCTCTTTCACACAGGCGGATGTTCATTGGATTTTTTTGTCAATGTAACTCTTCACTGTCATTCAGTCTATTTGTTCATCCCTTGCTGCTGCTCAAACTGACTTTTTCTTCCCTTCTCTCAATTCCCTGGCTGCTCTCTGAAGAACCTCAAGGGGGCTAGACCCTTGCTTGTTTTACTTTTGTATACACATATGCATGACACATTGCAAAAATACTATGCATATTATGCATAAAGCTGACTAAATATAATCCTGATTTGTGCTGGTACGGTGGCCATTGGCTCAAACAATTTGACTATATTAGCCCACACAGCTACAAGGATGCACATTCATTCTAGGTTTAGGACCTCATATTATAGCTTATAGAGACCCCAACTGATGTATAAAACAATCTTAAAACTATCTACTTTGGTTTAGATACAAGCGTCATGAAACCTATAACACAAGAAATTCATTTGACTTTGTCAAAATTAGTTGTTGGACCTAACTTGCTTATGACTTTTTCCATGTAGGTACTTCCTTCATAGACCCCATTAAATGATGACCTCTTCCTAAACATTTGGTCACATGATTCATTTTGTGTATGGTTACCTGGAAACAAGGGGTGGCTCAACTAACCCTTTGGCTCAACTCTCACTCTCCCTAGTATATCTGTACTAAATCTATCTGTGCATTCTGAAGGTATTGTGTCAGATTATTATAGAAATAACACCTGAAGCTCCTTTTGAAGGCTGGATCTTTCTGAACTCTCAGGGTACGTCTATGGTATTAATGGACGACTGTCAAATAACAGCTCATGAATAAATATACATTTTAAGATGACTAGTGGCCATACTATAGTACCCGTAAACTCAACTCTGGACCTCGAAGCCAGTTCCCCTGCATTTTTTAATTGTTTCACTCTAATTAGGGATTTAGACCGGGACACCAGATGTGTGCAATTAAGGATCAAGTAGAACAGAAAACCAGCAGGCTCTGGACCTCGTGGGGTCAGAGTTGAATACCCCTGCTATAGTACAATATCTATTTAGTAATTCAGTTATATTATATGAAACCCTTAGGTGAAAATTGTACGGTGTATTGGTTGCAAAACAGGTTGAGTTGGAAATAAAGTATATATCGGTATATTCCGTGTATATACTGTATTAATATACTGGTGTACTTAAACAGTATATAAACAAGACCTTCAGTTACATAGATGACATGATCTATCTATCTATCTATCTAAACAATTCAAAAGCCATAGAATGACATTGACCTTACTGGATATGTAGTTCAATAAACAAGGACAGAAAGCTCAATATGAAGAACGAAGCACTGGGATTTTCTTTTTGTCATGAACAATGTTTTCAGATACATTGCGTGCACTTTGACGGTACATGGAGAGTTGACCTTGAGTCAGGAAGAGAAGATCTTCTGTTCTGTTTTGGTGGACCGTACTAGATTCAGGAGCCACTGTTGCAGTGGTTAAACACAGTTTTTGGGATGTGCTTTGTTCAACTTTTTTCTCTTATTTTCACAGCTAACTTTTTCATGAATGGACCAGATCACTTTGAGTTCAATTCACACTCAGAATTTGCCACATGGCACATTCAGTTGCTACCACACTATGTAGTGACTTTTTAAGGTCCTTGTCCAAGAACAGGTGTAGAACCAGTCAATTGTTGATCTGTTCAGATTAAATGTGCTGCAAAGTGTATGGATTCTCCGTTACCAAAGTACTACAGACAGACAGACAGACAGACACAGACAGACAGACAGACAGACAGACAGACAGACAGACAGACAGACAGACAGACAGACAGACAGACAGACACACAGACAGACACACAGACAGACACACAGACAGACACACAGACAGACACACAGACAGACAGACTGTGAACCTGATGCATATGAGCTTTGGCAGTATTTCAAACAAATTCCACAATATTTGTGCTTTCAGACCACTTTACTTTTTCCACATTTTGTTATGTTGTTATGTTACAGCCTTATTGTAACGGTCGTCGGTGGAAGAAGGTGAGGACCAAAGAGCAGCGTGGTACTTGTTCATGTTATTTATTTAAACGGAACACTATCAAACAAAGAAACAAAAAAAGCACAACTGAAACAACAGCTCCGTCAGGTGCAAAACACACTAAACAGAAAATATAATCACTCACAACTCAAGGGTGAAAACAGGCTGCCTAAGTATGGTTCTCAATCAGGGACAACGATTGACAGCTGCCTCTGATTGAGAACCATACCAGGCCAAACACAGAAATACCAAATCATAGAAAAAAGAACATAGACTGCCCACCCAACTCACACCCTGACCATACTAAAACAAAGACATCACAAAGGAACTAAGGTCAGAACGTGACACTTATTCTAAAATGTATTAAGTTATATTTTTTCCTCATCAATCTACATACAATGCCCCATAACGACAAAGCAAAGTTTCTAGAAATTTTGCAAATGTATTAAAAATGTAAAAAAACTGGAATACCTTACTTACAGAAGTATTCAGACCCTTTGCTATGAGACTCGAAATTGAGCTCAGGAGTATCCTGTTTCCATTAAGCATCCATGAGATGTTTCTACAACTTGATTGGAGTCCACCTGTGGTAAATTCAATTGATTGGACATGATTTGGAAAGGCACACACCTGTCTATATAAGGTCCCACAGTTGACAGTGCATGTCAGAGCAAAAACCAAGCCATGAGGTCGAAGGAATTGTCCATAGAGTTCCGAGACAGGATTGTGTCGAGGCACAGATCTGAGGAAGGGTACCAAAACATTTCTGCAGCATTGAAGGTCCCCAAGAACACAGTGGCCCAATCATTCTTAAATAGAAGAAATTTGGAACCACCAAGACTATCCTAGAGTCAAACTGAGCAATCGGGGGAGAAGGGCCTTGGTCAGGGAGGTTACCAAGAACCCTATTTGTCACTTTTACAGAGCTCGAGAGTTCCTCTGTGGAGATGGGAGAACCTTCCAGAAGGACAAACATCTTTGCAGCACTCCACCAATCAGGCCTTTATGGTAGAGTGGCCAGACGGAAGCCACTCCTCAGTAAAAGGCACATGACAGCCCGCTTGGAGTTTGCCAATAGGCACCTAAAAGACTCAGACCATAAGAAACAAGATTCTCTGGTGTGATGAAACCAAGATTGAACTCTTTGGCCTGAATGCCAAGCACCACGTCCGGACCTGGCACCATCCCTACGGTGAAGCATGGTGGTGGAAGCATCATGCTGTGGATGTTTTTTCAGCGGCAGGGACTGGGAGACTAATAAGGATCAAGGGAAAGAAGAACGGAGCAAAGTGCAGAGATATCGTTGATGAAAACCTGCTCAGACTGGGGTGAAGGTTCACCTTCCAACAGGACTACGACACTAAGCACACAGCCAAGGCAACACAGGAGTGGCTTCGGGACAAGTCTCTGAATGACCTTGAGTGTCTCAGCCAGAGCCTGGACTTGCAGCCGATCAAACATCTTTGGAGAGACTTGAAAATAGCTTTGCAGCAACACTCCCCATCAAACCTGACAGAGCTTGAGAGGATCTGCAGAGAAGAATGGGAGAAACTCCCCAAATACAGTTGTGCCAAGCTTGTAGTGTCATACCCAAGAAAAATCGAGGCTGTAATCGCAGCCAAAGGTGCTTCAACAAAGTAATGAGTAAAGGGTCTGAATAGTTATGTAAATACAATATTGACTTTTTAAATGTGTTATACATTTGCAAAAATGATGGGTTATTGTGTGTAGATTGATGAGGGGAAAAAACAATTTAATACATTTTAGAATAAGGCCGTAACGTAACAAAATGTTGAAAAGGTTAAGAGGTCTGAATACTTTCCGAATGCACTGTATATGTGTAGTGTAGAGTAACCGAGCACAATAAGAAGGAAACTTCATATTAAGTGTTGCCAAGAATTGAATTAAACCTATAAAACACATGTTAAGATTAGAGAGCCGTGTCCATGACAACAACATGTCTTCTGGCTAAGGGCCTACATGTTCTCACTCTCAGCCCTGTCAATGCTCTTAAATCCAGCAGGAGCTGACATCTGCTGCGACAGCAAGCTTACACAAACTGCTCTGCGAAAACGGCCTTTGATGCCATTAGCCCCTGCCGGGCGCTAACATGTTGTTTCTAGGAGCTTCAGCTGATGCTACAACACAGGGGAGAGACAGGGGAGAGAAAGGCTGTGTAGGGCGCTGGGGCTGTGGGCTTAGAGATTCCACAGCTAACAGGGGGGGGTGAAGCCAGAGAGGCAGAAGAGAGCTGTGAACATCCACGTGTGCTTATCTATCCAGGGTGCTTTGATCCTCCAATGAGAGCCGGGGGTGGGGGTGGCTGCTGCTCCATGTTAGGGCTCAATAGGCGTCACTCTCAGAACATAGAAATACACTTAATAGAATGGCCCTTCACATTTTTTTAAGTGTCCTGTTGTAGACTTGGAAACATTTGATGAATCCAAGTCTACAACAGGTCTCAGAATCGAGTGGATTTCTAGGTGTTCTTCACTTGCAGTAGCTTCACCATGTTGGGTTAACAGTGAAACATGGTGTTGCTAGAGCTGTGTATTTTCTATTTGTTCCGTACTACATATATTGACACATACTAATAATACCACGGAGAGGAACCTTTAGCAATAGGTTCAACTGTGGCTTTTTTTCTTTGACCCTAATAGCAGGGGCTGCTCCCCTGTTTGATTTACGGTGCCCTTGAACACAATTTGTTCAATGGCTTTTAGAGGGGGCTCGTGAGGGTTGATGTGTCTGAATATGGTTGGGGACGGAACAGGCCACTCCTGCTTTTACGCGTTTGTCTCCCTCTTTTCTAGATGCCTCCAGGCCTGACCCCAAATGCCCTGCCTCTTAGCAACAAAGCAGTAGATAGGCGCTTCATGGGGGACCATTACACTGAGTACTCTGAACAGCGACAACGCAGGCCTTGATCGAGACGGGAAAGTGGAGCGACAGACATAAAAGCAGAACTGTGAGCTTTAGCCTACGTGGACCAGCTCTCTGATGAAAATGTCTTTTCTCTCAGGGAGTCTAACCTGGCTAAATAAAGATTACATGGAAATATGAGTATTATGATCAATGCTCTTCAGCACGACACTGACGGTACTCAAAGATGTACTCAAACTAAAGACTCATACTGGTACCTGTAAATAGGCCCGGAGGCATGAGAAAAGGCTTTGAAACCAGAGAATGCCAATGTCACCAACTCCGTTGGAGCAGTCCATCCTATAAGTTGTCTAAAAGGAATTGGCCATTTATAAAGTGATGATTCATTCGAATTTCAAATTGTGTCAAGCACAACCTCTCGTTGTGCGTAGTCTGAAGTGAAACTATCCCTTCAACATGATGCATGATGGGTAAAAGGTACTTCAGTGAGTGGACTGTGAGCTCACTGAAGTGCCTTGAAGGCTTGAGATAAACGTCTATTGGTTATATTTCTATATCTCCTGTCTCCTGTGTGAAATTAACAAATGCCATGGGCCTGTGTGGACCAAACAAGGCTAAATTAGGTGAATGAAATAGGACTCTATAAATGTCTATGGATAATGGGATACACATTCAGTCTGCTTCAGTTCAGAATGTGATAGAGACATGTGAGACTTTTAGCCCCCAAGGAAATAGCATATGACTGTCATTTTCACAAAGGGCCATATTTAAAAACAGATTGCAGACATGTTAAACCTAACTGCCATCACCTGCCAGGGGTTGTAAATGTCAACAACAAGAAATAAACACTTATCAACAAACTGTAAGCAAACACTTATCAACAAAGAGGAACCCCTATAGAGGAGAAGGTGGAATTGTTGATTCATAAACCCAGTGAAGACGGTACCAAGAAAACAGTCATTGGAGCTCAAGAATGTTAAGACTAGAGGCTCCAAGACATTTGTCTCTTGATATTCTCAGAGCATGTAACAATTACATTAATATAAGGTTACTGAAATATCTGTTTTTATTTTTGCAGTTGCAAACCTGAACATGACAGATTATGGATAATCTCCTGTCACAAAATACAGGATGACTGTAACCCATATAGTCTGAGGTTATGTTATGATAATAAAATCGTACAAATTCCCAACAGGGACGAAACAGACAGCCTAACAGTAGAGCTGATTAGGATGAATCGGTGGATTTCTTATGGTGAAAAGGATGGTGTATACAGTTGGTACTCCGGCTCCCTCGTCGAGCTCCCCAACTCCCAGCTGGCTTCACACCAGTGATTTGTTTTCATTCATCCTTCGGCAGGGAAGGAACCAATAAGGAAGACACGAAAAGCGGTCAGATATATTTGAATACCCACGGAAATTCAATTTCGAGAGAAACAACTATTTTTAATTGTCCATTAGATATTTCAATTATTTGATTTGCTTCTCGTGTCCTGTTAGTATGGGGTGTGAGTGAATTTGCGTTGGACATGCCCATCAAGGCCACTGATGAATAGTTGAATTAGATTTCTTTCTTTTCTTGTAAAAAAAATGTTTTTTAAATATGGGGATATTTTCAAAAATTCTTTAGAGTGAGACTATAGAGCTAGAATTCACATGACTTGGATCCCATTGAAACGATACCTTTATTTCCTCCAGTCTACTATGTATAATGAGTAATGAAGTAGCCTCATGACAGACAAACCGTCACAAATAATGCTTGGAGTATTATAGTCATAATGGGTGTATAATGTGTATTATAGTCATAATGGGTGTATAACGTGTATTATAGTCATAATGGGTGTATAATGTGTATTATAGTCATAATGGGTGTATAATGTGTATTATAGTCATAATGGGTGTAATGGTCATAATGGGTGTATAATGTGTATTATAGTCATAATGGGTGTATAATGTGTATTATAGTCATAATGGGTGTATAATGTGTATTATAGTCATAATGGGTGTATAATGTGTATTATAGTCATAATGGGTGTATAATGTGTATTATAGTCATAATGGGTGTATAATGTGTATTATAGTCATAATGGGTGTATAATGTGTATTATAGTCATAATGGGTGTATAATGTGTATTATAGTCATAATGGGTGTATAATGTGTATTATAGTCATAATGGGTGTATAATGTGTATTATAGTCATAATGGGTGTATAATGTGTATTATAGTCATAATGGGTGTATAATGTGTAACTGTGATAACATACTGTGAGTGCCCAGACAGGATAAATTCCAACAATAAAGTTCGTCATAATACCGGTTTAAAATCCATAGAAAACTCGAATAAATAGAAACGTGATCATTTTTAAAATATGGAAAAACATTTTTTTTTAAATACAGATACATTTAAAGTTCTAAGAATAGCAAATGTTCTAGCTCTGTTCTATATTGTGGATGTTCATGATGCGCGCTGTGTTGGAGGACGGAATAGAGCAACAGACAGATGTAGGCTAAAACTCGCAACATAGTAGCATGCGCCCCTGTTATCCACGCCCGCCCCCACGTGCCAATTATCTTCCCAAAACTCGCTGAGAGGCGACAGAAGCACCTGACAGATGTTGACCGTTTAAAGCCGCGCATTCTCGCGAGTTCAAGAGACACTCCACGTGCACTTTAGGGACGGGATGAAACGGAGAGACGGCACTTTAGCAGCATCGGATGAAGGTTTTGGAACAAGCTCTTGTCAATGGTTAAATACTGACAGAAGAAGAAAAGTATTCAGCAATATGATGAGGATTTTTCCTACTCAGTCTAATTCCAAATGTTGATGCCAAAGACATTTAATTTTTTTAAACAGACTTTGATTTTGGAGAAATACTTGGAAAATACTTTGAAACTGATTTACCAAACTGATGTGTTTTCAGCCCGAACAGGAACACAGACATGAATTAGCATGGCCTTTGCATTTGCATTTGAATCGATAAAAAGCACAGAAATCATTAATTGAATCATTATTCAAAAGTGTTCGTAGGCCATAGTAATATGATAACAATAGCGTAATAATAACAGTCATTAATAACACAATAATCATAATAATCATTGGGTGTAAAATGCATCTGTATTTTGTATGCTTTATTATAGTTTTTTGATCGATTGTTCAATGTTTACAGTAACAATAGCAGGAAAGCACATTTAAGGTGGCAGGCAGCCTCGCGGTTAAGCGTTGGACCAGCGCAAGGTAGCTGGTTCGAATCCCAGAGCGATTAGGTAAACAATCTCTAAACGTGCCCTTGAGCAAGGTACTTAACCCTAATTGCTCTGGGTACGAGCGTCTGCTAAATTACTATTCATACTAAGGTAAATGATTCGTGTAAATATTATTTTAACTATGTCTATGATAGTGTGTACTGACAGCAAACATCATGTATGGTCGCAGGGTTGGGTCAACATCGTTTTCAATTCAGTCAGGTGAATTCAAATTTAATTCCTGATTCGACCTATTTATTGTCATTGGTAGACATGGAATTGACAGTGTCAAATTGCCTTAGCCGTGGCAGTTGCAAGGAGGCCTGCCTATTCATTGCAACGTATATTTGACATCTCCTTAGATAACATGTAATTTACCCAAGCTTACAATGCTGAATGTCAGGTTGACACGGGGATGGATACGCAAATACTCAGCGAGTCGCACCTGAAAAATTGTCACTTTGATAAATCATGAATTTCCTATGTACACCTGAGCTACATCTAGAATGTAAATATGCAGATACTGCTACTATCAACCGCGTTACAGAATTCGTCAAATTACGAATAATGTTTTGGGCGTATCAGCTTCATTATTTAAAAACTCTGGTACTGTGTTTCAAGGGCTTTAATATAAAAAAATGTGTTTTTCGATTTGAGTTAGTATTTCGTTATTTTTCATATAGGTCTGTATCAGTGAATACAAAATAAAACATTCATTACTCACTAAATAGCCTGCTTTTTGGTGTGTGTTTGTTGCAGGCCTATAAGTAGCCTGAGTGTGAGAGAGACCACTGAGAGCGAGTGCAGTGTGGTAGCCTACTGTGTGTTTCAGTTCTGCGAGCGCTGTCTTTCAGCACCACGACGCGCGTTCATGGAATGTGCGCACCCGCCGAATTGAGTCTCCAGTAGAAGGCGATCAAGCTCTGCCACTATAGATCCGAGCCTTTCTCCCGAAGATGTTCTTTCATACTCGGTGTCAATTGTGACCTTCTCTGTTTGGCAATGATAATTAAAACGTATTGATACAGCAAGGTATTGGCCAATAGGACTCTATACTTGTTTTGCAATCATTCGCCCTTGTGAATTTGTGAATAATTTCTGAATAGCCACTCAAGGCCTGGTTCGAAAAACCTATTTTAGATCATTAATTGTGCATTAATGTTTTACGTTGAATAGGTTATACAATTCACAAGCATATTTTTTTGTGTAAAATATTAGATAACTGGTTGAGTTTCTTTCTGTCATTAATTAATTGATTGATGTGGAATTGGTTTGGTGGACTGCCAACCCTTGAATAGACTGTAGACAGACTTTGCTATGGGGCTATGGAAACACAAAAACAAATGATATAGCCTTAATGAAATTAGCTGAATTTGAATCGACATAATCCACAATTACAATGTACATTTTCTTTTAATCCGCCTGTCTGCATATTTCAAGACATGTCATATGAAGATGCAGTGAGATACCGGATGGGTTGGACAACACTCTTCTCGTTAATTATCTTTTTTTTAAGTATACTTAAAAACTGTAAATAACCAATCCTCCATCTTTAAGACAATGGAAAAATAATATGCTTCATTATCTAAATATTGAAAGAGCGTGGGCGACGGAGAGGAACAAAATGGTGCAATTTGAGGACATGTGGCGGAGGCACAGAAAATAGGGTTGAGAACAGGTGTGTATGAGCAGGTGTGATGTCGTTGAGGCTTGTGTGTATTTTGTATGTACATGCTTTGTATTGTAATAATAAATAAAAAACGATTTAAAAAATCAATTAGCATAATAAAAATATCTCTGAAATGTAAAGTGACGGCGTAGTTTGAAGTCTTGTTTTGTTTATTGAAGCCATATGTTAGGTAAAACCATGAGGCAGGTCACTCAGAATTGTATGTTGTAATTTATCTGTATTTACCCTGCTTGGCCTATAAACGCCCAGAGATTGAAGGGGGAGAAATGTCTCCCACAGAATAGTACATCGAGGAGAAATACTATATTGCTTTCTCTCATCATGGGTAACTCCCATGTGGTTCTAGCACAATGTCAATTGTAGCAATCCCCCCTCCACCGCTTTTAGACAAAAGGGTTTGGCTGGCACGTGCTCTGGGCGTCAGTCACCTGTTTCTTAGCAACCGGCACAACAGGAAAACACCTGTGGCTCCAAATAGGCTGTTGAGAATGGGACTAGGCCTATATTTTCTCTTATTTGCAGATACCCCAAGCTAATTATCACAGAGAAATCCAAATGAAACCACATTTAGATGTTGTGTTGATTTCTCCAAGAAGGGGTTGTGTTTATTTTTTTATCTTCTCGAGTTTTATTGTGCCTTTTTCTTGTCCTGAGTTTTTATGGGCTATGGGAATTATCCTATTTCATTTCAATATTGTACTGATTCCAAAATGATTAGAATTGCTTTAAAACAACATATTTCAATAGAACGAGTTCAATATTATTTCCATGTCATGAATATAGATAGACAGGCTACCAATTATAATCGTGTAATCACCTGGCTATGAAATGCATATGTAGACCTAGCCTACATTAATTTTTGTATAACCAATCAATGTTATTCTCGACATATGCTTTGTTTTGGAAAGGAGGGTCACACTGTAGACCGCGCGCATCTGTTTGGGGGAATTTTGGTCTAAATCTGTCCCTTTCCCTATGCATTATCATCACGGACATTATCTTTGTAAAATAACCAAACTTGTCAAAGTAGGTTATTATTATTTACGTTCCATTATGGGAGTTGGAGGTAACCCACTACTTGCGGGTGAGTAGCTCTAGCCCTCCTATGTCACCTGACCGCGAGACTGCATGCAAATCACGCCTTTCCTAAAGCGCCATTGGCCACCACCACCTCATTTAGTCGCTGTCAACGCGCATCATATGGGTAAGCTCGGTAACTTTACGACTATAGGCACAGAAAGTAGCTCAAAGAGACGCTTTTCATCGAGCTGGATGCGGAAAAAACAAGAGGAGAAAACGACTAATACAGAGAAGGAAGGAAAAGTTTATCGAAGTACCTTTAATTTTTGGATTGTATTTCTTCGTTCCATTTTTTTATTTATTTTTTTCCGGGAGGGTTGATTTGCGCAAGTGACGGTGTGTGCCAGCAGTGTGGAGGTGCCGTGACTGAATGTTTCCGTGTATTGGTTGAAAAAGTTAACGCCAGGTGAATGTATAGTATGATGATGGAGACTGATCTACACTCCCCAGTGCCCCAAACGAACACGAATTCGGGGCACACGGGAGGATCAAAGCAATGGGAACAAAGTCAACCAAGACCGCGTAAAGAGACCGATGAATGCCTTCATGGTTTGGTCCCGGGGCCAGCGGCGGAAGATGGCTCAGGAGAACCCCAAAATGCACAACTCCGAGATCAGCAAGCGGCTCGGCGCCGAGTGGAAGGTGATGTCCGAGACGGAGAAGAGACCCTTCATCGACGAGGCGAAGCGGCTACGAGCTATGCACATGAAGGAGCATCCGGATTATAAATACAGACCGAGACGGAAGACCAAGACACTGTTAAAAAAGGACAAATACTCTTTGGCCGGTGGGCTGCTTACCGGGACAGGGGGTGGGGGTGTCGGTCTAGGGATGAGCCCTGGGGTCGGACAGAGGTTAGACAGTCCAGGGAGTCACGGTGGTGCGTCTGCTGCCAGCTACGCGCACATGAACGGCTGGGCGAACGGTGCGTACTCGGGGCAGGTGGCTGCAGCTGCGGCGGCCGCGGCCATGATGCAGGAGGCTCAGCTCGCCTACAGCCAGCACCCGGGCAGCGGGCACCACCACCACTCACACCACCACCACCCGCACAACCCCCAGCCCATGCACCGCTACGACATGTCGGCCCTCCAGTACAGCCCCATCTCGAACTCTCAAAGCTACATGAGCGCCTCTCCGTCCGGCTACGGCGGGATCGCCTACACGCAGCACCAGAGCTCTGGTGTCGCCTCGTCCGGGTCGATGGGCACGCTGGGCTCTCTGGTGAAATCGGAACCGAGTGTGAGCCCTCCCGTCTCTACTCACTCGCGCGCCCCGTGTCCCGGGGACTTGAGGGACATGATAAGCATGTATTTACCGACGGGGGAAGCTGCAGGTGACCCGTCCGTTCAAAGTAGACTTCACGCGCTACCGCAGCACTACCAGAGCTCCACGACAGGGGTAAACGGAACTGTTCCATTGACACATATTTAGAAAGAGAGAGAGAGAGAAAAACATGACTGTGCGATAGCGCAACAAAATCACATAACCAAATATTTACCTCTTTTAGAATGTTGCTATCTCTTTGTACAGGCTATTGGTTATTGTACATTGAAGGCGAATATCTTAATTAAAAAACAATAAGAATACATTAGACAAAATGAACTTTTTCAGTGAGGTATTGTCTGTCCACGTTTATGAAACGCGAGCAGGCCTAATTGCTCATTGGGTTTACTTGCTTTCTAACTGATGGGGATGCCAAGATTTGAGACGATTTAGGTTGTGAAGTATTTACATTTTCTGTGGAAACATAACCGTTAATAAGGACATTTAAATGAGATAACCGTGTGATTAGAATGAATGTGGAAAATGTTTTTTAAAAGTTTACAAGATTTCCATTCATTTCACGTTTCCTGGTTTTCACGTGGGTTGCTGTATCTGAACCATTTGTTTTGTTGTTGTAAAAAAGAAATGTAAATTGTGAATAAATACTAGATGAGATTGATAAGCAACTGTAAATAATTTACTAAATGCAATTCTGCCAGGAAAGAAAACAATTTTGCGTTGAAGTATGAGTTAAATAAATTTCCCAGATGTTTCACTGGTTATGGAAAAACGTGTTAGTTTCGTTACTTTGGATTGTATAGGTTTTCTACTTGACACAGTTTGAGTTAACAATGTTAAGGCTAATTCATATTTATATAATTGATGGCAGATTAACAAATTACATAACAAAAAATCTACGAGATGCTGGCTCTATTGGTTGTCTGTCTAAACCAACATCGGGTTAAAACGTATAGTGACTGAAATCGAGTGCATTAGATATGGCAAATATGCGTAAATAAGGATGAATTAGTAATGCTGGACGTAATTACTTGTCACACAACCTTGACGGTTTGATGCTCGGTTTAAGCACGAGACAGGACATCAGACAGGGTTATAGGCCTATACATTAATTTAGTTGGAAGTACAGCAGCAATAGCTTTAATGATAATATCATGTATCATATCAGTATTCAGCATGTTTGGAATAAATATACTCAGATATGTGATAACTGGTTTGGACCACTGAAATAAGATAGGCCCACTAGCGTTTTAATGCTCATAAATTGTTTATATATATATATATATATATATAATGTAGCATATCATTATTATTAGCTTGTCATTACTAGCATTATGCTATTGTTATTAATATTATTGATTAATCAAATAGCTGTAATATATATATCAGATGCTCTTTGAATGTAATTTAATAATATATCATATATCTTTCGTTTTAGTACCTAAAGAAAAGGACGACGTTGTGGTAGTCGCGAGGAAGGGAACAAGACAGGCTCGAGTCACAACACCTGTTGACTTGGCTAATGTCTCGTGGGAGGAACTTCGTCTCGGTCGACTAATGTTTTGATTTGATTTCTTTGAACGGGCTTCTATTGATTATCTGTCCGGTGACATCTTTTTTGACCAACAGGAAGACGCTCACGCCATCGTCAACACTAGTTAGGCCTACTGATGACATAATCACCCCTTTTAAAATAAGTTATTTGACTGTCTGTTTTTGCTCTTCTAAGATCCCATATAATTTGCCTAATAATGTAAACTTAATTGTGGACCAATTGTGATGATTTGACATGTGCGTTCTGGCTATTTGTTGATCATGCAAATATAACTATGAATATTTTTTTTTCACATTCCCTGTTTCATGTTTGTCATTATACTCATAAATTAACTTACAATATTTCAGTCATTTCCACATCTCGTAATGTGCGTAAAGATTTTACTTTTCATTGACATAATTATCATTTTCAAGAAAGTACAAAAATACGTGTATTGGTCAAAAATAATCTCATAAACTATAATATTCAAATGAGGGAATAAACAAAATGAGGGAATAATCTCTGCTCTCATTTTATTTCATTCATTTACATTGAACTTTCAGAAAGCGTTGTTATTCAAACTTTTCCAGCACTTGTTGCAATTTTGATGTAGATGACAGACACAAACTGGAAGAATCAGTGCGCCAAGATGGAGAAACATAGGCCCAATATCATTAACTAATGGTGCAATCTGCAATGGAATTCTTTTTACATGTTGTTTTTAGAGAATTTTCAAACTTGCGTCATATTGACCTTTGATACTCGTTTCCTCCATGATTTTTGTTCGCGGTGCAATAAAGTAAATTCATTGAAAAGTGGGAGGATTAAAAATGATAAGTAAAGATGCTTATTTTGTCAAGGATGCTTTCTTTAGAGACGGGTATCTTGGACGCAAGGCTTGATCCCAAACTAATCCAAATTCAATGAAATGTGAATGGATGCAGATACAAAGAATGTACAATTATTCATTGGTCATTTAATTAACATTCTCAATTTATCCTTGCTCACTGCTTCAGGGTATATACCAGAGACGCTGTAAAGGCGCACGTGGAAAAAAAATCCTTTCAGCTTCAGCTAAATCTGTCTGGAGACCTGGTGTGCCATTGACATATCTTGGCCTATAGGCCTACATCGGCAATGAAGTGTGAAGTTTTAAGGGGATAGACATAACAAGTTAACAATCGATTAGAGCTGAGTAACTGATCAATAATCGGTGTGTATATCTTCATTTACTCCGTGCGTACTCCTCCTTACTGAAGTTGATGAATGAATCAGTGTGCAGTCAAGACACCATCGCACAGTGCCTGTTTGGTTGTCATGGGGGATTAGTGTTACTGAGCGGAGTAGTGGAGAGTGTTTTGTGTAAGGTAGACAAGGATTAGACGATCAGAAGAACTAACCCCGGGGTCAGAGGCAAGTCAAAGACTCTCACAATTGAGCACCGGAAGTCCGGAACCATGACGTCAGTCCGGTTCCCCAAGCTTCGCCAGCCATGAAGCAAGTCACACAGGTCCTAAACAAAATATAATATAGAAATGTGGGCAAGTGATCAAATAAAGTATTTCAGATCGCGTTTTATCTTTTCTATCATCGTCTCTGGACCTTCACGCTTAAGTCCATTGGCGTCAGCGCTCTATAGGCTAATAACAGGTCAATAGCCAAGCATATAACCGTAACATTTGGCCTTACGGTCAATACCGAGCTGTTCATTCAAAATGATGGCTGAGAGTTGGAAAATCTTAGTTTTAGTGTATCGTACATCCCACTTCTTATACAGGGATATTTTAGATTGGATTCCTGTATATGGTGTACAAACTGGATTGTTACTCTGACAAAACACACTTAACCAGCCCTAGTCTAAATTCAAATAATAGTCTATAGTCCACTGTTCTATTCAACTACCATAGGTCATCAAACTATTCATCCTCAACATTTGTACTCCTCTTGTCTAAGAGTTGTTCTCTGGAATCCAATCTTTAACGTAATAGAGGTAAAATGCGTTTCTAAAAGCATCATCAGATAGAAATGACATGTATCGATTTAAATGTTGTTCTAACCTACCCTACTACACACAATAGAATCGCCACTACATTTGATTTGAGTCTTATCGTGTATCTAAAGTAGAGACGCACAAAGAGTGGAGCAAGTCCATGGACCGTTTCCAAATCCAAAATAAACGTTCTGCAAAATTTCGCCCACAATAATTACCCCATTCTTTGTGAAAAGTGTGTGTGTGAGAGAGAGAGAGAGGCAGCGGAGGCCCCTGACCATTATATCTCCCCACCACGCGGTATTCTTATCTTGTAGACACTGATACATTCAGCACCAGGAAGCCTCAAACGCGGGTTAGTATTTGCCATCCAGTAAACCCCCGATCTCTTGCACTCGGTGTCCTAAATGTGGATAATTAGCATCACTTTATCACGCCTCCGCATATTTTCTTTTAGCTCCTAAAAACCTCTTCGCTGCCATTGGTTGCCTTTCTGTCACAGGAGATTATGGAGACAGATTGCAAAAACCGAATGTGCTGAAACCAGATTAGCACGGAATAGAAATAGCAACCGGGCCAATAAATTCCTCGCGAGGGCCTTATCGTGCAATTACACGTTGACATGTTTAACAATTTTTCAGCCTCTTAATCCTCCGCCCCTTCCAAGAGTCGACGTTTTGTGCTGTGTGTGTATGTGTGTGTGTGTGTGTGTGTGTATGTGTGTGTGTGTGTGTGTGTGTGTGTGTGTGTGTTGTTCGTGTGCGCGCGCGATGTTTTTCCACCCTAAATAGAATCCTCTAAATGTGAAAGACAACTGATAAAGACTTGGGAAACATTTGATAACAACATTTAGGTAGTTTAGATACAGACCCGTTTGGATAATACATATCACTGATTTGAACGATATTCACTTAATGGGCGCATTCCAAAATAATCTGGGCCAATAGACCACACATGACCCAACAAGACGCTTGGTATGGGCATGAATATTGGACATCAACTCGGGTGTGCATATTGTCAGTTGACAATCTATTAGATTTCAATATATAATATCAATAAAGCCCGAACATAAAGCTTCGGTCAATATTAATTTTCTTAATCGTCGGCTTGACTGACTGATATAGCCAGATATATAACATTATTCAAGCAACATTTGACAGACGAAAGTTAAACAGAAGTATTTTAATGCGAACATTTTTGGATGTCTCTATGTCATGTTAGTGATTTATTTTGTTTTATAGTTGTCCCGCCGTCTGCAGCGGGTCTTCCGCTCTTGTGAAGCCTGGGTAGAGGTGATTGTGAGCAGCTCTGCTGGAATTTGGCTGGGCCTGGTCTTGGAGCGCTGCCCCATGCTGACTCCCCATGCATTGAACTGGTCCCTGTGTTTGTGTGTTTGTGTATGTGTGTGTGTGTGTGTGTGTGTGTGTGTGTGTGTGTGTGTGTGTGTGTGTGTGTGTGTGTGTGTGTGTGTGTGTGTGTGTGTGTGTGTGTGTGGCGTGTGTGTGTGTGTGTGTGTGTGTGTGTGTGTGTGTGTGTGTGTGTGTGTGTGTGTGTGTGTGTGTGTGTGTGTGTGTGTGTGTGTGTGTGTGTGTGTGTGTGTGTGTGTGTGTGTGTGTGTGTATGTGTGTGTGTGTGTGTGGTGCTTGCGGTTGGAAAGTTTCACTCAGTCAACCGTGCTCTCATTGGCTTCACAAAGCAGATTACAGGCCTCAGCGAATTCCTGAAGGCAGCGAGATGCGACGCAGGTGCAAGGGAGACCAGGAACCCCTCATTGGCATAGCGGGGCAACCATTGGGGACAATCCACGGGACCACACAAAAACCCTCACACTCTGTCCGAGCACAGCCGAGAGCTTGAAATGCAATGCATGGAAAGAAATTAAACTGGAGAAAGATGGCTTTGAGTATTCAGGAAAAAAACGTTAGTTACAGTTTAAAATGAACCATTTTTATAGATGTGTCATCTTTTTGGTTTTATTTTGATGTTAGGCTACATCTCTTCCCTCACCTGAACTGACTCATGAAATAATAATTCCGATAATTATATATTTCTCATAGGCAGGTACTAAAGTTCATCACGTTGACAATAGCTGTATACATGTCCTGCAATTTCACGAAGCTATTTGCAAATTCCAAAATCATTATTTTACACAGAACTTGACAATCCATGACTAGGTTCTAGTTTCATTCCAATGGTGTTTTTTGGAAATTGTGAATGTCAATGAACGCACATTACCATTCATAACCTTTAAATGATTTAAATCTCTTTACTTTCCCCCACAAAAGCTCAAACGCAGTCATCCTGTGACGGAAAGCAAAGAGCGCTAGACCTATGCCATCATGACTTTATATTCAATTAGAACAATTTCTAACTATCAATTACCGACGAAAGCCACAAAATCCCCCGGGGACCGGTAATCACCGTGACCGGTCTCAGTCGGTCCTCAGAGCCATTGAACAGTGCGGCAGGGGGACTGGGCATAATTAGGATTCCCTGCGCGTAGCCCTCCCTGGTGGAAGAATGACTGACTGTTGCCTTCTATTTGATTTTACAAGAGGCCTCTTTCTATATGATCAAGCTATTATAGGCCTACCACGATTTCATGGCTAATCTTTCTGAAATGGTCTTTTAAAATGTCGTGTTTGTTGTCGTTGTTGTCTCTCTCTCTTCTGCATTTGAATTACAGCTGCAGTTCAGAAAAGTTCGTTTTATTTCATTACACAATTATCGTGGATGTGATGCATGTAACGCATGTAGAAAAACGCTGCCGCATTAGCCTCTATTGCATTACAAGCCTTTATGGAGTCAGTAACTGTTTGAAATCTGAGGTAAGGGAGAACTTCCCACTCTAACAATCTGAAGTGTCTGGATCAAGTCTAGGAGGGGGCTTCTAGGAGTGTTTGAAAACGCCCCAATGGGACTCCATGGAAGCGGCGGCATGTGTGAGTTTCCCCCCTCTAAATTTCAATGTTCATTCCGCTAAGGGAATCTGCCGAGTCCATCACATGAGCCCTGAGCTCCGAGCCTCAGTCACCCAGCTCAACCCCCGCCATCCTCGGGTGATTAGCGGACAAAAGAGGTTCCCCTGGACCGGTTATGGTAGTCAATCAAGCAGAACGGGCTATGCAAATGTCTAAGAAAGGCGAGAAGATGGCGAACAGTGCTCCCAATTGTTCGGCACATTTCACAGCACCACGCAGCTGCACCTCTGCGGTTGTCCGGGATTTAAGTGTTCCTACTAGGATACCCCCTCCATCCTCCCCAGTCCCCACCCCAGATTGGAAGAAATAATGAAACTAAAGAATGAAAGTATTAAACGTTTGATACAAAAATGTATTTCTATTATAGGACATATTTATCAAAAATAACTACAATCAGGCTGTATAACACGTTAATGTTACTTATTAGTACTTACAAATAAATAAATAATGGACAATGTTCTCTATTGTTGCCTGCGTTTCAATAAACAATATGTTTAGGCCTACATGTAATTTCCCATTCTTCAAGCACGACAACTGCATGTTTCCAGCATGCAGCACAGAAAACAAGGGGAACACTGTGTATAAGACAGTAGTTTTTTTTGGAATTGTTAGTTAGATTACTTGCTCGTTATTACTGCATTGTCGGAACTAGAAGCACAAGCATTTCGCTACACTCGCATTAACATCTGCTAACCATGTGTATGTGACAAATAAAATTTGATTTGATTTGATTTGATTTGACGTTAAGGTAGCCTAATGACCACTTAGGTGCTGTTCTATACAATTGCCACTAAGTAGATACTGTTCTCTCAGTTCGTCACTCCAGGCGTAAATACCCCCTTTACACCAAACTGGGAGACCCACAGCCAGCAGGGAAAGCTCATAGAAGTAATTCTATTTCTGTCGAACCTTACATGGAGCTGTCCAGGTGCTGAAATTCCATATCGGCAGAGATCACTGCAGATGATTGTTTAAAGCCCTTATCTTAAACACCATATAGTGGGTGACTGACGATAACATTATCCAATTCTGATTCTGATGTTAATTCTGTGAACTAAGAGCTTTTGGGTTATTATTTCTTTATTGAAAGGCAAACCTTTGCATCGAAAAGTAAATTGTGATAAGAAATGTATGTATGTATGTCAAATAAAATAATGATACAAAAAGGTGTATGAGTGGAAGATTGAAACATTCAATGTGAAGTTCATTCAAATCAAACCAACTGCTGCTCCAAGTGCCTATAAGCCAGTCCCAGCCAGCATGAGGCTCTCTGAGAAGTTTTCAAAAACTATACCTGACCAAAAAAGTAAAGCATTTATCCCAACGTGAACACAACTTTGACTCACTCAGTAATCACTAATCAGCCGGTCATAGGTGCTAGTGAGATGACTCTTTCTCTTTCCCTCTGCTAGCCTGCTGGAGCTATAGAGCTGGAGCTGGAGCTGGGTAATTTGCAGATAGCAGGTGGGTCAAACTTCACACATTCCCCTCCACGTCTTGGCCTTTTTTCTGCCATTCCCCTGTCGAGCTGCCAAAAAATAAACGGCTGCAAATTAGCGTCAATTATGACGCTGGCTGTGTAATTTAGTGGCGTTTTGACACGGAAAGCCGGCAGATGTGGGGAAGTCAGAGAGAGCTGGTTCCCCTGGGGCCCTTAATTAAATCATACTAATCCACTGACCTGAGGGTTAAGGCACAGGGCAGAACTGCCTTAGTCTGCTGGAGACACTGGGAGAGGACAGGGTGAGAGAATGAGAGGGTGGGGGGAGGTGCTGTACGTTTGTGTGTGTGTGTGTGTGTGTTTGTGTGTGTGTGTGTGTGTTTGTGTGTGTGTGTGTGTGTGTTTGTGTGTTTATGTGTGTGTGTGTTTGTGTGTGTGTGTGTGTTGTGTGTGTGTGTGTGTGTTTGTGTGTGTGTGTGTGTGTGTGTGTGTGTGTTTGTGTGTGTGTGTGTGTGTGTGTGTGTGTGTGTGTGTGTGTGTGTGTGTGTGTTTTTGTGTGTGTGTGTGTGTGTGTGTGTGAGAGAGTATGTAAGTGTATTTGCCTGTGTTTGAGCTTGTACATTGCCTTCAGAAAGTATTCAGACCCCTTGACTTTTTCCACGTTTTGTTACGTTACAGGCTTATTCTAAAATTGATTCAATTGTTTATTTTCCTCATCAATCTACACATAATGACAAAGCATAAACAGGTTTATAGAAATTTTGTCTGATTTATTATTATTTGTTTTTTTTTATACGATTTACATAAGTATTCAGACCCTTTACTCAGTACTTTGTTGAAGCACCTTTGGCAGTGATTACAGAATCAAGTCTTCTTGGGTATGATGCTACAAGCTTGGCACACCTGTATCTGTGGAGTTTCTCCCATTCTTCTCTGCAGATCCTCTCAAGCTCTGTCAGGTTGGTTGGGGAGTGTTGCTGCACAACTATTTTCAGGTCTCTCCAGAGATGTTCGTTCGGGTTCAAGGCCAGGCTCTGGCTGGGCCACTCAAGGACATTCAGAGACTTGTCCCGAAGCAACTTTTACGTTGTCTTGGCTGTGTGCTTTGTCCTATTGGAAGGTGAACCTTTGCCCCAGTCTGAGCGTTCTGGAACAGGTTTTCATCAAGAATCTCACTGTACTTTGCTCCGTTCATCTTCCCCTCGATCCTGACTAGTCTCCCAGTCCCTGCCGCTGAGAAACATACCCACAGCATGATATTTCCACCACCATGCTTCACCTTAAGGATGGTGCCAGGTTTTCTCCAGACGTGACACTTGGCATTCAGGCCAAAGAGTTCAATCTTGGTTTCATCAGACCAGAGAATCTTGTTTCTCATGATCTGAGAGTCTTTAGGTGCCTTTTGGCAAACTCCAAGCGGGCTGTCATGTGCCTTTTACTGAGGAGTGGCTTCCGGCCACTCTACCATAAAGTCCTGATTGGTGGAGTGCAGCAGAGAGGGTTGTCCTTCTGGAAGGTTCTCCCATCTCTACAGAAGAACTCTAGAGCCCTGTCAGAGTGACCACCTCCCTGACCAAGGCCCTTCTCCCGTGATTGCTCAGTTTGGGTGGGCGGCCAGCTCTAGGAAGAGTCTTGGTGGTTCCAAATTTCTTCCATTTAAGAATGATGAAGGCCACTGTGTCCTTGGAGACCTTCAATGCTGCAGAAATGTTTTGGTACCCTTCCCCTGATCTGTGCCTCGACACAAACCTGTCTCAGAGCTCTACAGACAATTCCTTTGATCTCATGGCTTGGTTTTTGCTCTGACATGCACTGTCAACTGTGGGACCTTATATAGACAGGTGTGTGCCTTTCCAAATCATGTCCAATCAATTGAATTTACCACAGGTGGACTCCAATCAAGTTGTAGAAACATCTCAAGGATGATCAATGGAAACAGGATGCACCTGAGCTCAATTTTGAGTCTCATAGCAAAAGGTCTGAATAGTTATGTAAATAAATTATTTACGTTTTTATTTTTAATACATTTTCAAACATTTCTAAAAACCTGTTTTCGCTTTGTCATTATGGGGTATTGTGTACAGATTGCTGAGGAGTTTTTTTATTGAATCCATTTTAGAACAAGGCTGTAACATAACAAAATGTGGAAAATGTCAGGCGGTCTGAATACTTTCCAGAGGCATTGTAAGTGTATTTGTCTGTCTGTGTTAACCTGTGAGTGTATTTGCCTGTGTGTGTGAACCTGTGAGTGTATTTGCCAGTGTGTGTGAACCTGTGAGTGTATTTGCCTGTGTGTGTGAACCTGTGAGTGTATTTGCCTGTGTGTGTGAACCTGTGAGTGTATTTGTCTGTCTGTGTGAACTTGTGAGTGTATTTGTCTGTCTGTGTGAACCTGTGAGTGTATTTGTCTGTCTGTGTGTGAGAACCTGTGAGTATATTTGCCTGTGTGTGTGAACCCTGTGAGTGTATTTTTGCCTGTATGTGTGAACCTGTGAGTGTATTTGCCTGTGTGTCTGAACCTGTGAGTGTATTTGCCTGTGTGTGTGAACCTGTGAGTGTATTTGCCTGTGTGTGAGAACCTGTGCAGTGTATTTGCCTGTGTGTGTGAACCTGTGAGTGTATTTGCCTGTGTGTGAGAACCTGTGAGTATATTTGCCTGTGTGTGTGAACCTGTGAGTGTATTTGCCTGTGTGTGTGAACCTGTGAGTGTATTTGCCTGTGTGTGAGAACCTGTGAGTATATTTGCCTGTGTGTGAGAACCTGTGAGTGTATTTGCCTGTGTGTGAGCCTGTACGTGTTTCTATTAGCCTCTGTGTACCCTTACATATGTTTATGTATGTGCCTATGCGTGTTGGTGTTTGTGTGTTGAGACTGAGGCAATATGCAAATCTCAGGGAGGGGATTTGCCTAACCAGAGAACCATGCTTGTTAGTGATACCCTGGCTAAAGATTTTCACAAACACCCACCTCCTTGATCCACTTTCATAGTTATTATTACACTGTCCGCACAGCGCAGAGGGAATCTTTACTGGCACCGCTACACCATGGATCCATCCGGGATTAAACATGTTGGTGGGAACAGTCAGGAGGTATTTACGTTTTCTCATTATAGCTTTATAATCTGACTCCTCGCTGTATAAACAACACACACATAGGCTTAGTCAGCCCAGGCAGTACCCCAATACTGTTTTACATCCTCTTCCATCTAGCTCATTTCTGACTTGGAGAGGATCCAATGGGATTTTACTATTCATTCTGGATTTCTTCTTGTACGGACATAACTATAGAACAATATATTTTAGCGCAAATCATGGCTAAAAAGGAAATCACAAATGAATGTAATATGTGATGTGTGAGTTTGTACCCACTCCTCTTTTCAGAACTAAACAAACGACTGATCTTGAAATGTTGCTATTATGGAAGATGTGTAATCATGTTGCTGCAGTCAGCAGCTACAGTAACTTTACACTGTTGTGAGTGGGACAATGTTTTAAATGCCCTAAACTCATGTTTTATAAGCCCATATAATAAAAAAGTAAAGGAATCTGTTATAATTGTCTTATTCAGTACAGTTTTTTATCCAAATGCAAACTAATCAATTAAACTGAATAACTAAATTAAATAAATGTATTCATTCTTTGCCTGTATGATATTACATTTGATTGCGTATATTTAATCATTGTGTGATTGTGTGTGTGTGTGTGTGTGTGTGTGTGTGTGTGTGTGTGTGTGTGTGTGTGTGTGTGTGTGTGTGTGTGTGTGTGTGTGTGTGTGTGTGTGTGTGTGTGTGTGTGTGTGTGTGTGTGTGTGTGTGTGTGTGCCCATGTGTGCAGTGTGTGTGTGGGTTTGTTGGGTTTGAACAGCCATCCAGTGTATCAGCATATGCAGAGAATGTACGTACCACAGCAAAAGGCTGTCTGGACCTCTTTAAAGTCATCTCTCATATCATTAGGATCTTTTTGTTTACAAAGCCCTGCTCCACAAGCTTCCAACTTACCTAACTTCACTGTTAAGATTTAGAATGACAAGTTATCAAAGCCGTTCACAGGGTTGGTTTACTCTGGAGACTGTTTTGGTGTCTAGAGAGTTAGGTCAATCAGCCTTTCACTTCCTTGCACTGTATGTTTGGATTCATCTGGATGCTTTGGTGTCGCTAAGGCAATTCAGACAGCTGACAGAGGATTTTATCATGCTGAATGTGTTTGTTTTAAATGACTGTGTTCTTAATGTGTATTTCATGTGTTTATTGTGTATATTTATGTATCTACTGAATAGTTGCCTATTGATGTGTTCCTTTTTGTATTGTGCAGAGCTTATTTGCAAAAGAGACTTTAGGCTCAATATGAGTTCCCAGTTGAAATAAAGGGCAATAAAATACACATTGACACTGGAATTGCCACAATTGATCCACATTCTAGTGAGCAAAACAACACTATAGCCAGCAAGCCAAATCCAAGGTGAGTGTATGGGGAGAGATTCAAAGGGACATACACAACAAGGCTACCCATCCCTGTAGCTGTGGGGAGCTATCACACAACAGCAGAGTGTTTAGAAATGCCTTAAAAACCATTTGAAGATGTATTAGTGGTTCCTCCATTGCTGCCAATGGAAGCCCAATGAGAAGTACATGGGTGTTTTTTTAGCATCTCCAAATTCCCAGCGTTGCTAAGGTGCTTTGGGGAAAGGATTAGACAGTGCTGGCAGAGGGGAGCAAGCCTTGCTGATTTCCTACCAGCAAGAGGAGACAAAGAAGGAAGGAGAGAGAGGAGGAGGAGAATACGTGAGGGGGAATGAAGGGAGCAGGAAGAACAGGTTGTATAAACATGAGTGGAGAAGAGAGAACAGAGCGACTAAACAGTAATTAACACAGAGGAAAGGAAGGTTTCACCGTCTCACCACCAATGGTGTGAGACCTGTCACCGTGGTCGTGCACGCACACACGCACGCGGGCACACACACACACAAGCTCTTTTTACCTCTTCAGGCACTCTTACTCAAGACAATCGCACAACTTATTCCCTTGCAGTGACATCACAATAAGGTAAGATCATGTAAACTGTTACAGAGGTGTCATCACAATAAGGTAAGATCATGTAAACTGTTACAGAGGTGACATCACAATAAGGTAAGGTCATGTAAACTGTTAGAGGTGTCATCACAATAAGGTAAGGTCATGTAAACTGTTACAGAGGTGACATCACAATAAGGTAAGGTCATGTAAACTGTTACAGAGGTGACATCACAATAAGGTAAGGTCATGTAAACTGTTACAGAGGTGACATCACAATAAGGTAAGATCATGTAAACTGTTGCAGAGGTGACATCACAATAAGGTAAGATCATGTAAACTGTTACAGAGATGACATCACAATAAGGTAAGGTCATGTAAACTGTTGCAGAGGTGACATCACAATAAGGTAAGGTCATGTAAACTGTTAGAGGTGTCATCACAATAAGGTAAGGTCATGTAAACTGTTACAGAGGTGACATCACAATAAGGTAAGGTCATGTAAACTGTTACAGAGGTGACATCACAATAAGGTAAGGTCATGTAAACTGTTAGAGGTGTCATCACAATAAGGTAAGGTCATGTAAACTGTTACAGAGGTGACATCACAATAAGGTAAGGTCATGTAAACTGTTAGAGGTGTCATCACAATAAGGTAAGGTCATGTAAACTGTTGCAGAGGTGACATCACAATAAGGTAAGGTCATGTAAACTGTTAGAGGTGACATCACAATAAGGTAAGGTCATGTAAACTGTTACAGAGGTGTCATCACAATAAGGTAAGGTCATGTAAACTGTTACAGAGGTGACATTACAATAAGGTAAGATCATGTAAA
Organism: Oncorhynchus tshawytscha; assembly: GCF_018296145.1. Classification (NCBI taxonomy): domain Eukaryota; kingdom Metazoa; phylum Chordata; class Actinopteri; order Salmoniformes; family Salmonidae; genus Oncorhynchus; species Oncorhynchus tshawytscha. Next base: position 2,972,671 of record NC_056442.1, on the reverse strand, counting down.
CTGTTAGAGGTGTCATCACAATAAGGTAAGGTCATGTAAACTGTTAGAGGTGACATCACAATAAGGTAAGGTCATGTAAACTGTTACAGAGATGACATCACAATAAGGTAAGGTCATGTAAACTGTTACAGAGGTGACATCACAATAAGGTAAGGTCATGTAAACTGTTACAGAGGTGTCATCACAATAAGGTAAGGTCATGTAAACTGTTGCAGAGGTGTCATCACAATAAGGTAAGATCATGTAAACTGTTGCAGAGGTGACATCACAATAAGGTAAGGTCATGTAAACTGTTGCAGAGGTGTCATCACAATAAGGTAAGATCATGTAAACTGTTGCAGAGGTGACATCACAATAAGGTAAGGTCATGTAAACTGTTACAGAGGTGTCATCACAATAAGGTAAGGTCATGTAAACTGTTAGAGGTGTCATCACAATAAGGTAAGGTCATGCAAACTGATACAGAGGTGACATCACAATAACGTAAGATCATGTAAACTGTTAGAGGTGTCATCACAATAAGGTAAGGTCATGTAAACTGTTAGAGGTGTCATTACAATAAGGTAAGATCATGTAAACTGTTAGAGGTGTCATCACAATAAGGTAAGGTCATGTAAACTGTTAGAGATGACATCACAATAAGGTAAGGTCATGTAAACTGTTACAGAGGTGACATCACAATAAGGTAAGATCATGTAAACTGTTAGAGGTGTCATCACAATAAGGTAAGGTCATGTAAACTGTTAGAGGTGTCATCACAATAAGGTAAGGTCATGTAAACTGTTAGAGGTGTCATCACAATAAGGTAAGGTCATGTAAACTGTTACAGAGGTGACATCACAATAAGGTAAGATCATGTAAACTGTTAGAGGTGTCATCACAATAAGGTAAGGTCATGTAAACTGTTAGAGGTGTCATCACAATAAGGTAAGGTCATGTAAACTGTTACAGAGGTGACATCACAATAAGGTAAGATCATGTAAACTGTTAGAGGTGTCATCACAATAAGGTAAGGTCATGTAAACTGTTACAGAGATGACATCACAATAAGGTAAGATCATGTAAACTGTTACAGAGGTGTCATCACAATAAGGTAAGGTCATGTAAACTGTTACAGAGGTGACATTACAATAAGGTAAGATCATGTAAACTGTTACAGAGGTGACATCACAATAAGGTAAGGTCATGTAAACTGTTACAGAGGTGTCATCACAATAAGGTAAGGTCATGTAAACTGTTACAGAGGTGTCATCACAATAAGGTAAGGTCATGTAAACTGTTACAGAGGTGTCATCACAATAAGGTAAGGTCATGTAAACTGTTACAGAGGTGACATTACAATAAGGTAAGGTCATGTAAACTGTTACAGAGGTGACATCACAATAAGGTAAGGTCATGTAAACTGTTACAGAGGTGACATCACAATAAGGTAAGGTCATGTAAACTGTTACAGAGGTGACATCACAATAAGGTAAGGTCATGTAAACTGTTACAGAGGTGACATCACAATAAGGTAAGATCATGTAAACTGTTACAGAGGTGACATCACAATAAGGTAAGATCATGTAAACTGTTGCAGAGGTGACATTACAATAAGGTAAGGTCATGTAAACTGTTGCAGAGGTGACATCACAATAAGGTAAGGTCATGTAAACTGTTACAGAGGTGACATCACAATAAGTTAAGGTCATGTAAACTGTTACAGAGATGACATCACAATAAGGTAAGGTCATGTAAACTGTTACAGAGATGACATCACAATAAGGTAAGGTCATGTAAACTGTTAGAGGTGACATCACAATAAGTTAAGGTCATGTAAACTGTTACAGAGGTGACATCACAATAAGGTAAGGTCATGCAAACTGTTACAGAGGTGACATCACAATAAGGTAAGGTCATGTAAACTGTTACAGAAATGACATCACAATAAGGTCTATGTAAGGTCAAACTGTTCTACTCATCTATTTCATCATTCATCCGTTTTCTCAACAGGTTAACAGACAGCACAAGTCAGAGAGCTTGTCCAGGGCCAAGGGGGTCAGACCAAGCCGGCAGGCCTCTTTGATAGGTGGAGCCCTCTCTCTCTGCAGCGTCCTATTACAGCAGGGAAGGAACTGGATATGGCCCTGTTTGTAAAACTTGACACAATGAACTTGACAGACAGACAGATTTCTCCTCTCTCCCCGTCCGTTTAGGGTTACTGTGATCTCATTATGGGGCTTGAAAGGGGACAGGTAATGCTAGCTGGGGTGGCATGGCGTGGCTCTAGCAGTGCCCCGGCCCCAAGACTTTATTCTCCAACCCAAGCCTTGATTACCTGAACCGCCCAGGCTCCATTTCAACCACTTATCTCAGCCAGAAATAATCATCTGATCAGCCACTGCCAGGGCCACAGGGGGCCACAGAGAGAGACAGGCTGCAGGGGCATCAGGTCATTTTCCAGCAGGTTAAATACTAGCCAGCCTCAGAACCATACTGCGTGGTGATAGACAACTCATCTATACATGTATGGACAATGGCAATAACAGAGTTGTTTTAAGAATATACAGGATGAATACATAGTCTACATGCAACACCCGACCTGTTTTGGATCAAAATATTACCTTGTAATGATGTGGCAGAGCATTTACACTAACTACTGCATCCTGTATGTCGTCCTTACTGGTACCATATAAATATCATTCAAATTCTGTGACTGGCACCCTTACTGAACGATAACTGTGCTTTCTTGAATAGATTTGTTATTCACTTCCCAGCCGCTGTAAGTGGTGTGTGTTCTGTAACGTTCAATTGGCCAGGATACGAAAATATCGAACAAAAACGCTACACGGAAACCACCATAACAGACATTGAAAAAAGCATATTGCATGAAAGGAAGTAAGGAAGGAGGCTTCGGGAGGGAGCATTTGAGTGTATTTTTGACCTCCCTGAGGAAAGTGGCTGAAACTCCAACCTCTCGATCGCTACAGTCCTATTCTCCTGTACCAATTTAGCAGGGCCCCCTGCGTCCCTGCCTAGCCTCTAACACAGAGCCAGGGACAATAGGCCCCCACTGTGCTGGTCTGCCTGGCTCTCAGCTGCCAGGAGAAGTGCATGCTGGAGCCACAGGGACGCATTATGGACATATTATTCTGCCCCACAGTCTACCAGGGCCTGGCCCAGTGGCCCCTCATGGCCTCCAACGGCCCTCCAGCCACACTAAGTGCAGAGAAGGGAATTAAGTGACATTTTCTCCAAAGTTGTGACCTTTGTTTTTGCATTGACTCGAGCGACATTAAAAACACACAGACACACATACATTTACAAGTACACACACTCTCTTCCACGCATACACACACAATCTGCAAGTATACTAGAACACGGAGAACAAATGAAATATCTGAAGTGCTTATGTCTCTCTCTGTACAGACACACACACACACACACACACACACACACACACACACACACACACACACACACACACACACACACACACACACACACACACACACACACACACACACACACACACAGCTCCAGCACATGTTGAGCAGATGAATAATAAGGGGTGTATCTGCAGCGTGCTGCACAGAGAGATGGAGTTCATGAACACGGCTTAGTTACTCTCTGTCTGTCTGTGTTTCGTGCACCAATGAGATCCCAACTCCTTCCACCCAGCACCGCTTTGCTTCCACTGCTGCAGCCCAGATTCTGTGCCTCTCCCTGGGCTTGGCTCCCGTCCATCTGGGGGATACTGGAAGCTGTCAGGCTGTGAAACAACTTCCACAGGAGCCTTCCTTCCTTCACTGGGGGAGACAATGTTCCTCTTAGTGTGGGATACAGTCACTTCCGTTACAGTTCAACAACCAACACATTCTGGATATGTGGAGGTGGGGGGAGTCAGATCTGAGCATACCCAGAGTTTGTGAAAATTGGTAGAATATTCTCTGAGTTGTTTCATCTACTTTTATCGTAGAGCTTAGAATGGTTGTATAGAGAACATCCAGAACATTCTGGAAACTATAGCAAAGTGGCCTGATGAAGAAGAGTGATTTGTAGTGATAGTCTGTTAGACAACGCTTTGACACCGTCAGAATGTCACCTTGAAAGTCTGTTGTGAGAGAGCCAGTCTGTGTGGTAGGATTCAGACCTTCAAAGGGCGTCTATTACCTCTGTCCATCTGGCTACTACTTGGCCAGGGTACACAGCTGTGTCCAGGGAATCCTCATCGGCTCCAGGTGGATTCAAAGGATCAAATAAATAACATATATGGTATTCTTTCATTTCACCCCAATGTCTCTTTCCCTAAGATTGCCTTCCGATCAATCTGTCCCTCACAGACAGCCAGCCAGACAGACAGAAGACTCACAGACAAGTCAGCCAAGACAAGACCAGACCTGATTCACACAGACTCGCTCTTTACAGCCATAAAAAACTCCTCCAAACTAGAGAGCAGCTCATGTACTCTTCATCGCAGGCTAAACGAGCATCATAATCATAGGGACCGTCTTCTCTTCTCTCCGCAATTGATAGATCAGCAATCAGCCCCTGAACAGTCGGCTCCCCTCTGGCTCCGGATCATTTTGTACCTTTTAACCTCGGAGCAGAGCAGCCCCGGCTTTTAGTTTGACAGGCAGTAAGAGCCAGGAGAGTCTGTGTAATGGGATGCTCACAGCAGGATGGATCAGCCTGAGTCGGCCTGACTGTAGCAGGGGAACAGGGGAGAGGAGAGAGGACAGGAGAGAGAGGTAGGAGAGAGGGACAGAGGGCCCTGGCTGCATAATGTCATCTGACTGCAGGAGAATATGGATCAGAGGGAAGATGATAGAGTGGATAGGTCGAGAGCTTAAAACTGGCTCCTGTGGATGGTGAATAGAAGGGCTAGATGAGATGGGAGGGAGGGAAGAGGGAGAGAGCGAGATAGAGTGAGGCTGTCTCACCTCAACTCAACTCTGTGGGGCCTCCAAGCCCAGAGATGACACGGCTCTTTTGTGGTTGAAAATAAAAAGTGAGAGTGTACGCTAACCTGTCTTTCTTTTATTCTTTCTTTCTTCCTGAAGGAAAGGAGACGAGCAGAAGGATCCATTTCATACTATTGAGATGAACCGTGGGTAGAGAGAAAGCACTGTAACAGTTCCTATGTGCTGTGAAGTAACACTATCCCCTCTTGAGTGAAGAACCCATGAAATGTACCTATGGAGAACCACGACACAGGATGTCACCTAAAGTATTGAAACAGGGCAGGGAGTTGGAGACAGTACAGATGTGGAAACGTATAGATCACCCAACGTCAAGACTGATGTGTTACTCCACAATTGGCGTCTTCATAGTGCAGTGACTCTGACTGGGTAAACTCCCAGCCCCCGGCTTCTCTCTCTCTCTACACAACACTGGATCTGAGAAAAAGAGAAATATCTTTGTTTTGAATCTGATGATAACTGTTTATTTTCCAAGCTGTCGAGAAAAAGTCTCCCTCCTGACTTCCTCTTGGGGGTTTTTAGACACTCCTAGAAAAACAACGTCTCCCTCCTGACTTCCTCTTGGGGGCTGGTTTTTCCTCTCACACTCTACTAACACACGGTGCAATAAAACAACAACCTCACTTTCCTCTCATCACAGTGCTACTAACACACAGCCTGACAATAATGTGTGTTTCCTCTCATCACAGTGCTACGCTGACAATAATGTGATAAAACAACACCTCACTTTCCTCTCATCACAGTGCTACTAACACACAGCCTGACAATAATGTGTGTGTACGCTGGTGATAAAACAACGCCTCACTTTCCTCTCATCACAGTGCTACTAACACACAGCCTGACAATAATGTATGTTGGTGATAAAACATAAAGCCTCCCGGTACTCCCCTGTGACTTCCTGACTAACACAGACAGCCAGAAGAGTCACATTCCACACAACGCTATCAATAAAATCATTCATTCTGCTTCTGTTTATCTTGTTTTGTTCTACTGAGCTATTTTGTATTTTTCTACTCCCAATGTGACATCCTAAGAAGATTAAAGAAAGTTAATTTAGTACATTTACCTTCTAGATATAAATTAGGACCACAGGAGGTTGGCGGTTCCTTAATCGGGGAGGACAAGCTCGTGGTAATGACTGGAGTGGAATCAGTGGAATGGTATCATATATATCAAACACATGGTTTCTATGTGTTTGATGTCATTCCATTCGCTCCGTTCCGGACATTATTATGAGCCGTCCTCCCCTCAGCAGCCCCCTGTGATTAAGACCTGAAAGGTACTGGAGGCCATGCATCCATTATTTTTCTGAAAAACAAAAGGTTGGACCAACCGACAAAGAGGACTTAGTTAGGGACTACTTGGACTTGCACTAGGCCTAGATCCTACATCACTACATCAACACAAAGGAGTGGTCATTACATTAACTTTAAAGTTAATCATTACACTTCCTAATTAGTGATAAATATGACCTATGTGTATGTACGTTAAGTACCCATACCGCCTTCTCATTAAGCGCTCCCAGTTGACGGTGTTATTGTTCGATGGTAGGACCGCCGCTTGGCTTTACTGGGTTCTGTTGTTCCACCACGACTAATTGCCTGATCGACGGCTCAGATAAACTCACGTTATCGGGGCATCGGGGGTGGCTAGGCTAACTACAGCCCACTTCTTCTAATGAGCTAGAGGCCAGGTTGTAAAGAGTTATCGGGACGTCAGGGGGTGGCTAGGCTAACTACAGCCCACTCCTTCTAATGAGCTAGAGGCCTGGTTGTAAAGAGAGAGTGAAGAAAGGGGTTTTATACTCCTACACTTTATTTAGTGTGGTTATCAATTCTAATACTTATAAAGGGACAAAGACCTCCTCACCAATGTTTAGCTGACATGTTTATGTTAGGTTATATCACAGTTTAATTCACTTGGATTTGTTGATTTAGTCACTCTTCAACTACAGTATTTATTTGTGTAATAAACTTCATATAAAACGTTGTGTTGTTTCCAGTGAGTTGTTTAATCTGAGGTTTACCTGCCTGACTTGCATGACATTTGATGGTGATTGGCCTCACCTGTCCAGGTATCCCAGAGTTCCTGCTGTGGCCCTGGGACCGGGGCCAAGGCCTGTCAATCAGCTGTAAGTCAATCCCGTGGGCTCGGGCTGGGCAGTGGATCGTGTTCAAGCTGGTGGGGATCTGCGCGGGGATCGGCGTGGCACCAAACCGCCGACACTATTTACAAGGCCAAACTTCAACAGGCTCATATTCACCGTGCTGCTGATGGGACTAGATAAAGCTGTTCTCCCTCCCAGCAGCCCAGCAGGTCAGCACTGAGACACACAGCCGCCCTGCAGGAAACTGACCCTCTTAGCTCTTGTTGCTCAACAATATACTCTATACCCCACTCAGTGTTTTTCTTTCTCTCACTCACACACCCTGCTCTCTATATCCTCTCTCTCCTTTATCTTCCACCTCTCTCTGCTTTATCTTCCACCTCTCTCTCTTTGTCCTCTCTCTCCTTTATCTTCCACCTCTCTCTTTGTCCTCTCTCTCCTTTATCTTCCACCTCTCTCTCTTTGTCCTCTCTCTCCTTTATCTTCCACCTCTCTCTCTTTGTCCTCTCTCTCCTTTATCTTCCACCTCTCTCTCTTTGTCCTCTCTCTCCTTTATCTTCCACCTCTCTCTGTCTCTCTCTCTCTCCTTTATCTTCCACCTCTCTCTCTCTGTCCTCTCTGTAACTAGCATGTAGAGGAACTAATCCTGTAACTAGCATGTAGAGGTACCAAACTGGGACTCAACATGTAGTTGATGCTAACAGGACCTGTGTTTACCCTAGTTGATGCTAACAGGACCTGTGTTTACCCTAGTTGATGCTAACAGGACCTGTGTTTACCCTAGTTGATGCTAACAGGACCTGTGTTTACCCTAGTTTATGCTAACAGGACCTGTGTTTACCCTAGTTGATGCTAACAGGACCTGTGTTTACCCTAGTTGATGCTAACAGGACCTGTGTTTACCCTAGTTGATGCTAACAGGACCTGTGTTTACCCTAGTTGATGCTAACAGGACCTGTGTTTACCCTAGTTGATGCTAACAGGACCTGTGTTTACCCTAGTTGATGCTAACAGGACCTGTGTTTACCCTAGTTGATGCTAACAGGACCTGTGTTTACCCTAGTTGATGCTAACAGGACCTGTGTTTACCCTAGTTGATGCTAACAGGACCTGTGTTTACCCTAGTTGATGCTAACAGGACCTGTGTTTACCCTAGTTGATGCTAACAGGACCTGTGTTTACCCTAGTTGATGCTAACAGGACCTGTGTTTACCCTAGTTGATGCTAACAGGACCTGTGTTTACCCTAGTTGATGCTAACAGGACCTGTGTTTACCCTAGTTGATGCTAACAGGACCTGTGTTTACCTAGTTGATGCTAACAGGACCTGTGTTTACCTAGTTGATGCTAACAGGACCTGTGTTTACCCTAGTTGATGCTAACAGGACCTGTGTTTACCCTAGTTGATGCTAACAGGACCTGTGTTTACCCTAGTTGATGCTAACAGGACCTATGTTTACACTAGTTGATGCTAACAGGACATGTGTTTACCCTAGTTGATGCTAACAAGACCTGTGTTTATCCTAGTTGACGCTAACACGACATGTGTTTACCCTAGCTGATGCTAACAGGACCTGTGTTTACCCTAGCTGATGCGAACACGACCTGTGTTTACCCTAACTGATGCTAACACGACCTGTGTTTACCCTAGCTGATGCTAACACAACCTGTGTTTACCCTAGCTGATGCTAACACGACCTGTGTTTACCCTAGCTGATGCTAACAGGACCTGTGTTTACCCTAGCTGATGCTAACACGACCTGTGTTTACCCTAGCTGATGCTAACACGACCTGTGTTTATCCTAGCTGATGCTAACAGGGCCTGTGTTTACCCTACCTGATGCTAATACGACCTGTGTTTACCCTAGCTGATGCGAACACGACCTGTGTTTACCCTAGCTGATGCGAACACGACCTGTGTTTACCCTAGCTGATGCTAACAGGACCATTAGAGGGACATAATGGAAATAATTATTTGGATCATGAACAGGAGTTAACCACTCCAGCCTCACAGTCACCTGTGTTTCGTGTCGCAGTGATCCACCATGGCAACTTAAAGGCTCTGCTAGAGGGCATGGCCCATATCAATGGTCCCCGAAGTCAAAACCTTTAATTCAGCTGTATTGTTCTCCTAATCCTTTCCTGTCCATCATGGCTCAGTAAGTGTCTCTGCTGCTGGCCGCCCGCAAGAACGGGAGGAGGAGGAACTTTCATCTTGGATCGAGTGACTGGGAATGGAGGAATGCTCAGCCAAGGTACAGTGGCTGTGTGGCTGTCCCTGGGCTATAGGCACCCTCGGGACCCTCCCGCCTCCTGCCCTCCTTCTCCTCCCTCCTTTATTCCTTCCTTATTCCCCAGCGCTGGCTGCCTCCTGCCCGCTGCCCAGACAGACAACAAACTGAATTATCAGAGGTATCAATGACTGCCGTCTGGACAATAGCCTGTTACCCCTCACCACCACAACTACAACAATCACCACACACACACACACACACACACACACACACACACACACGTAAACACAGTCTACACAGGCATATAAAACAAATAAAAATATATATAAAAAGGGGATTAAATATGATGCTGGTAGTGTTATTTGAGTCTCCAATTCTATCTGCTAATGTCATAGCTGATCTATCCCCTAAACCACACAATCTACAGTATAGATACATCATCGTAGCCATGGATATGGAGCCCTGATATATTGTCTAAGATGGCAACAAACTAGATTTATGCTAGGATAACCTCTAATGGATCTCAGCTGAATTCAGCCATTGTGTCTCTAGACTGGCACATCTTAAGTCCTCCAGAGCTCTGTAAAGTCTCTCTCTCTCTCTCTCTCTCACCCTTTCTCTTCCCATCTCTCTCTCTTGAACCATCTTAAGTCCTCTCTGTAAACTCTCTCTCCCCTCTCTCTCTCTACTCTCTCTCTCTCTCTCTCTCTGAACCATCTTAAGTCCTCCAGAGCTCTGTAAAGTCTCTCTCTCTCTCTCTCTCTCTCTCTCTCTCTCTCTCTCTCTCTCTCTCTCTCTCTCTCTCTCTCTCTCTCTCTCTCTCTCTCTCTCTCTCTCTCTCTCTCTCTCTCTCTCTCTCTCTCTAGACTGAACCATCTTAAGTCCTCCAGAGCTCTGTAAAGTCTCTCTCTCTCTCTCTCTCTCTCTCTCTCTCTCCCTCTCTTTTCTCTGTCTCTTCCCCCTCTCACCCCCCTCTCTCCCACTCTCTCTTCCCCCTCTCACCCTTTCTCTTCCCATCTCTCTCTCTACCCCTCTCTTTCTAACTCTTTCTCTAGACTGAACCATCTTAAGTCCTCCAGAGCTCTGTAAAGTCTCTCTCCCTCCCTCTCTCTCTCTCTCTCTCTCTTCTCTCTCTCTCTCTCTCTTCCCCCTCTCACCCTCTCTCTCTCTCTCTCTCTCTCTCTCTATCCCTATTTCTCTCTCTCTCTTCCCCCTCTCACCCTCTCTGTTCCCCCTCTCTCTCTTCCTCCCACCCCACCCTCTCTCTCTCTCTCTCCCCCTCTCTCCCCCCTCTCTCTCTCTCCCCCTCTCTTTCTCTCCCCCTCTCTTTCTCTCATCCTTTCTCTTCCCTCTCTCTCTCTCTCTCTCTCTGTCTCTCCCCACTCTCTTGGCCCCCTCTCCCTCCTCTCCACATCCTCGCTACATCACTCAAGAGAGTACTGGATCGATGAGTGGATACTGAATGCACTGTCCAAGGCTGCTAGCAGATCAATCGATAGAGGCCTTCTCTGGTTTGGCATCTCCTCCAGTACAAACAGAAGTCTTTATGACATTGTGGGTGCGAAGAGAAATGTCGGCTGTGTGTGGGAGGGGTGTTGGGGAACGTTCATCCTCGGAAGATGCAGAGATTCAACCTTGAGAAGGCAGAGACACGAAAGAGCGAGGGAGCGATGGAGAGAGCGAGAGAGAGAAAAGATCCAGGCCTTTTGTCTTCAATTAAAAGCGGTGGAGCGCTAGCTGAAACCTGGCATGAATAGAGGGAAATAGCTCAACATGCCTCTCCAATCACAACAACTAGATATGAATGTAAAATATGTGCAAGGTTAGTAAACAGTGTCATCATGTCTGGGCCGTCAATGTCTTGTATTATGCTGCTAAAGTCACATTTAGAAGTCTGGATTTCCTGGCTAATGAGTTCAGAACCTTTCCTCCTCCTCCACCTCTCATCGATCCTCTCTGTCGCTCCTGTTGTTCTTCAGTCCCTTCTTCTTTCAGGGCAACAGGAGAGAAAAGGTTGTGGCCTCAGATGCCGTGGCCTTGCTCTCTGTTCCCCTCTCTTTCTAGCTGTTTCTCTTCCTGAAACGGACGGATGAGGGGCTCTTTGGGAAACAACGCTCAACATTGAATATTCAGTACAGACTGACTGCTTGGCGATACAAAATACCCATGATGATTAAAAGAAAGAAGAGATTGTATATCTTTGAGGTCCAGACAGACTGCATATACAGCTAACTAACCCCTCAACCTGGCCACTGTTCTAGCATGTCAGTCAAAGAGGGTGCTTTCAATAAGGTCCTCCTGGATTCCACCGCAATTATGTTTTTGTCAAATTTCTGTCATCTCAAAGGTTGAATAAAGGTTAAATGAAACAGAATTGAAATAGAGCATATGCCACAAAACTGTTCTTCCTTATCACACCAATATCCACTCAGGTCAGATGTCAACTGCTACAGGATGTGATGGAAAGACGAGAAAAACATTCAATACTAAGGGTGGAAGGGAGGGGTGGAAGAGAGGGGTGGGGGTTGGGGGTGCTGGAGACGGGTGGGGGTTGGGGGTTAGAGAGGGTTGTTGGGGGAAGGGGGTTACTCTCAGCACCTGGTAATTAAAATGTCTAATCACAAGCAATTAGCGGCGCCAGAGAGACTTCCCGTGTCCTAACTGGGCGCCCCAACAACCCTTCATTTTGGGGAGGTGAAGAAGAAGAAAAGAGAGGAGAATAATTGTGGTTATCTCCTGAGGAGGAGCGTTCAGGAGGAGAGAAGCCACCCAGTGTTTAGTCCTGAAGAGGAGCGTTCAGGAGGAGAGAAGCCACCCAGTGTTTAGTCCTGAAGAGGAGCATTCAGGAGGAGAGAAGCCAACCAGTGTTTAGTCCTGAAGAGGAGCATTCAGGAGGAGAGAAGCCAACCAGTGTTTAGTCCTGAAGAGGAGCATTCAGGAGGAGAGAAGCCAACCAGTGTTTAGTCCTGAGGAGGAGCGTTCAGGAGGAGAGAGAGCCACCCAGTGTTTAGTCCTGAGGAGGAGCATTCAGGAGGAGAGAAGCCAACCAGTGTTTAGTCCTGAAGAGGAGCGTTCAGGAGGAGAGAAGCCACCCAGTGTTTAGTCCTGAGGAGGAGCATTCAGGAGGAGAGAAGCCAACCAGTGTTTAGTCCTGAAGAGGAGCAGAGCCACAAAGGAGGAAGAACATCTGCTGGAGGTTTCTGGTGGAGTGTGCCAAGAGAGCACCGGGGCCAGGTGCAAATGTTTAGGAGGGGGAAGAATCTGTACTGGGATGGAGGTCCTTTTTCTCTCTGTCTCTCTCACAGTTTCTGTGAGTCTCTGTCTCTCTCTCTCTCTCTCTTACTCCTCTCTCTCAACACATTCTCATCATCCTCTTTTTCTTTGTTTCAGTCAGACTGAGCATGCAGGCAGCCCAGGTGGGATATGCATCCTGTCCTGGTCTCAACTGTGTGCGTGCCAAGCACAATTGGTAAGTAATTTCTTACATTTATGAATAGTCAAAAATGAATGAACTCTCATGCGCTCAGTGTGGAGCACATAGTGTAGACTACTGGTGTCTACAGACCTCTGGGGGCCCGCTGCCAGATCTCAACATAAAGCTGAAGTCAGAAGTTTACAGACAGGTTGGAGTCATTAAAACTCGTTTTTCAACCACTCCACAAATTTCTTGTTAACAAACTATAGTTTTGGCAAGTCAGTTAGGACATCTACTTTGTGCATGACACATGCAATGTTTCCAACAATTGTTTACAGACAGATTATTTCACTTGTAATTCACTGCATCACAATTCCAGTGGGTCAGAAGTTTACATACACTAAATTGACTGTGCCTTTAAACAGCTTGGAAAATTCCAGAAAATGATGTCATGGCTTTAGAAGCTTCTGATAGGCTAATTGACATAACTTGAGTCAATTGGAGGTGTACGTGTGGATGTATTTCAAGGCCTACCTTCAAACTCAGTGCCTCTTTGCTTGACATTATGGGAAAAACAAAATAAATCATCCAAGACCTCAACAAAAAAAACTGTAGACCTCCACAAGTCTGGTTCATCCTTGGGAGCAATTCCCAAATGCCCGAAAGTACCACGTTCATCTGCACAAACAATAGTAAGCAAGTAAAACACCATGGGTCCACACAGCCATCAAACCGCTCAGGAAGGACATCTGTTCTGTCTCGTACTTTGGTGTGAAAAGTGCAAATCAATCCCAGAACAACAGCAATGGACCTTGTGAAGATGCTGGAGGAAACAGGTACAAAAGTATCTATATCCACAGTAAAACGAGTCCTATATCGACATAACCTGAAAAGCCGCTCAGCAAGGAAGAAGCCACTGCTCCAAAACCGCCATAAAAAAGCCAGACTACGGTTTTCAACTGCACATGGGGACAGAGATTGTACTTTTTGGAGAAATGTCCTCTGGTCTGATGAAACAAAAATGGAACTGTTTGGCCATAATGACCATTGTTATGTTTGGAGGAAAACGGGGGAGGCTTGCAAGCCGAAGAACACCATCCCAACCGTGAAGCACGGGTGTGGCAGCATCATGTTGTGGGGGTGCTTTGCTGCAGGAGGAACTGGTGCACTTCACAAAATAGATGGTATCATGAGGGAGGAAAATTATGTGGATATGATGAAGCAACATCTCAAGACATCAGTCAGGAAGTTAAAGCTTGGTTGCAAATGGGTCTTCCAAATGGACAATGACCCCAAGCATACTTCCAAAGTTGTGGCAAAATGGCTTAAGGACAACATAGTCAAGGTATTGGAGTGGCCATTACAAAGCCCTGACCTCAATCCTATAGAACATTTGTGGGCAGAACTGAAAAAGCATGTGCCAGCAAGAAGGCCTACAAACCTGATTGAGTTACACCAGCTCTGTCAGGAGGAATGGGCAAAAATTCACCCAATTTATTGTGGGAAGCTTGTGAAAGGCTACCCGAAACATTTGACCCCAGTTAAACAACTTAAAAGCAATGCCACCAAATACTAATTGAGTGTATGTAAACTTATGACCCACTGGGAATGTGATGAACGCAATATAAGCTGAAATAAATCATTCTCTCTACAATTATTCTGACATTTCACATTCTTAAAATAAAGTGGGGATCCTAACTGACCTAAGACAGGGGATTTTTACAAGGATTAAATGTCAGGAATTGTGAAAAACTGAGTTTAAATGTATTTGACTAAGGCTAATGTGTATGTAAACTTCCGACTTCATCTGTATGTTTTTTTTAAATATGATTTTTTGTACTTGTCATTGCTTTTGAATGAACATTGAATGGACAGATTAAACATGTTTTGGACAAAGGATCCGTGGTAAAAGATTAGAAGGTGCAATGTAATATTGTTCATCCACAGTTTATGCTCTTATCTCTTAGATGCACAACATGGGATAACAAGGATATTGGTATCCAAACTACTCCATTTTTGTATTCCCCCAAAATGTTTTGAACATAAATGTACTGTAATTTAACCTTCAAATCTGCAAATGGTACACTCTACCCCATGGCAAAATGTGTAGAATAGCAAGAAATATGCTTTAAAACTGCAACATTTTCTCTCTGACCAAGGCTAAATGTGTAGAAATGTAGGAAATTCCTTTTAAAACAGATTTATTTTATTTCTGATGCCAAGAGGAGGGCCTTTAAAATGCTATTTCCCTGCAGAAGTCATAGTAAAACTGTGTGTATGCTATTTGTATCGCCCTAATGAAGTAAGAGTTGTGTTCTGACAATGAGGGGGTCCTTGATGGATTTGCTATCACAAACGGGGTCTACAGACAACAAAGCAACAGAAGTAGCCTATGTAGCTTCATGCCGACACGGACAGGCAGAGTGTGGAGATGTTAGAGGAGGTTGGAAGGCCCTTGAGTAAGGGATGAGAAAGGCTTGAGTAAGAGTTGAGTAAGTGTTGAGTAAGGAGTGAGTAAGTAGCATTTTGGGGGCGTGACGGGGCTAGACTGGGTAACAATCACTCCCGCTGTCCCTCTGAGCCCCAGCCCGTTGACCTGGCTTAATTAGCCGTGTAATGATCTCGACGCGAGGGGGCCCGTGAGAGAGAGAAAGAGAGAGAGAGAGAGAGAGAGAGAGAGAGAGAGAGAGAGAGAGAGAGAAAGCTGTCCCGTTTCCCACAGACGAAAGCGGACAGTGCCAATCTAGCCTCTCGCTGAAAGACTGGCATAAAGAAAAGCGACACCAGGCACAACGGTATGGAGAGACGTGGGTAACATATTTCACCCACTAATTAGGCAAGACCTGTTTCCATAGCTACACATGGCCCAGCGGGCAGCCAGGACCGGAAGAGAGGGGTGGAGAGAGAGAAAGGTGGAGGTGGAGAGAAAGAGAGAGGGGGGTTGAGGTGGAGAGCGACAGGTCTGGCTGGACCAAACTGTGCATGGCGCTGATTATGGCATTGTTCCTCTATATTGTTATTGCTGTATAATTGTAATGGCCACTGATCCCCATCCTCCCTGTGTAGGTCAGTAGGATCTCTCTCTCTCTCTGTCTCTCTCTCTCTCTCTCTCTCTCCCCTCTCTCTCTCTCTCTGATAATTTGTTTCCATGGCAGATATTATTTATTCATGAGTTATAAGATCCAGTTTGTGAGGGACATACTAATGAGTTGTTTGGTCCTGACTTTGGAGAGAGGTTGGTAGAACAGTGAGGGTGATGAACTGTACTGGGAGGTCAAGGCTACTTTTAGATGGGGGATTATGTTCCCATCAATCAACTGCACTTTATATTACAATTGCATAGTAAATGGTGATTTACCAATTCATTACACAATATTTGCATAGTAATAACAATCATCATTTGTTTCTTAGAAATGAATAGGAACAAGCACCACTCTGGTGTAAACCAGATTTCACTAAACTGGGTTTGCCAAAAAAGTTGTCTCTTTTTCTCTGTCCTTAGTTATTTCTGGTGCTGGTTTAACTATACCTGCCATCCAGTAAAACAACGCCCCCCACTGGCAGAGGAGAGAAGGCAACCATCCCTCCATCCCTCCATCCCTCCATCCATCATCAGGCCTTTGAGGGCTCAGGGCTTTGAACAGTGAGGCGAGGACGACGAGGCAATTACCTGTGATTGATAGCACCAAATATGAAACCATGCAAGGCCAGGCTCCTGAGCCATCCAGCCGTGCACCCAGCCATGCACCTAGCCACCCAGCCCCCTAACTACAGAGCCACCCAGTTACCCAGCCACCCAGCCCCCTAACTACAGAGCCACCCAGCCCCCTAACTACAGAGCCACCCAGCCCCCTAACTACAGAGCCACTCAGTTACCCAGCTACCCAGCCCCTAACTACAGAGCCACCCAACCCCTAACCACAGAGCCACCCAACCTAGCCACCCAACCCCTAACTACAGAGCCACCCAACCCCTAACTACAGAGCCACCCAACCCCCTAACTACAGGACCACCCAGTTACCCAGCAACAGCAGGACCAGGATGGAGAGAGGAATGACATGCCAGATAACCCAGGCAAATGAGACCCATGTTAACCTACACCATGATGGTATAATACAGACATATTACAGACATATTACAGACATATTACAGACATATTACAGACATATTACAGACATATTACAGATATATTACAGATATATTACAGATATATTACAGACATATTACATATATATTACAGACATATTAGACATATTACATATATATTACATATATATTACAGACATATTACATATATATTACAGACATAGACATATTACATATATATTACAGATATATTACAGACATATTACAGATATATTAGACATATTACAGACATATTACAGACATATTACAGATATATTACAGACATATTACAGATATATTACAGACATATTACAGACATATTACAGATATACACTGCTCAAAAAAATAAAGGGAACACTTAAACAACACAATGTAACTCCAAGTCAATCACACTTCTGTGAAATCAAACTGTCCACTTAGGAAGCAACACTGATTGACAACACATTTCACATGCTGTTGTGCAAATGGAATAGACAACAGGTGGAAATTATAGGCAATTAGCAAGATGCCCCCAATAAAGGAGTGGTTCTGCAGGTGATGACCACAGACCACTTCTCAGTTCCTATGCTTCCTGGCTGATGTTTTGGTCACTTTTGAATGCTGGCGGTGCTTTCACTCTAGTGGTAGCATGAGACGGAGTCTACAACCCACACAAGTGGCTCAGGTAGTGCAGCTCATCCAGGATGGCACATCAATGCGAGCTGTGGCAAGAAGGTTTGCTGTGTCTGTCAGCGTAGTGTCCAGAGCATGGAGGCGCTACCAGGAGACAGGCCAGTACATCAGGAGACATGGAGGAGGCTGTAGGAGGGCAACAACCCAGCAGCAGGACCGCTACCTCCGCCTTTGTGCAAGGAGGAGCAGGAGGAGCACTGCCAGAGCCCTGCAAAATGACCTCCAGCAGGCCACAAATGTGCATGTGTCTGCTCAAACGATCAGAAACAGACTCCATGAGGGTGGTATGAGGGCCCGACGTCCACAGGTGGGGGTTGTGCTTACAGCCCAACACCGCGCAGGACATTTGGCATTTGCCAGAGAACACCAAGATTGGCAAATTTGCCACTGGCGCCCTGTGCTCTTCACAGATGAAAGCAGGTTCACACTGAGCACATGTGACAGATCCCTGTCTGTCTGTACACCGTCTGATCCCTGTCTGTCTGTACACTGTCTGATCCCTGCCTGTTTGTCTGATCCCTGTCTGTCTGTATACTGTCTGATCCCTGTCTGTCTGTACACCGTCTGATTCCTGTCTGTCTGTACACTGTCTGATCCCTGTCTGTCTGTACACTGTCTGATCCCTGTCTGTCTGTACACTGTGTGATCCCTGCCTGTCTGTACACTGTGTGATCCCTGCCTGTCTGTACACTGTGTGATCCCTGCCTGTCTGTCTGATCCCTGTCTGTCTGTACACTGTCTGATCCCTGTCCATCTGTACACTGTGTGATCCCTGCCTGTCTGTCTGATCCCTGTCTGTCTGTACACTGTCTGATCCCTGTCCGTCTGTACACTGTGTGATCCCTGCCTGTCTGTCTGATCCCTGTCTGTCTGTACACTGTCTGATCCCTGTCCATCTGTACACTGTGTGATCCCTGCCTGTCTGTCTGATCCCTGTCTGTCTGTACACTGTCTGATCCCTGGTCTGTCTGTACACTGTCTGATCCCTGTCTGTCTGTACACTGTCTGATCCCTGCCTGTTTGTCTGATCCCTGTCTGTCTGTACACTGTCTGATCCCTGCCTGTTTGTCTGATCCTTGCCGGTCTGTCTGATCCCTGTCTCTTTGTACACTGTCTGTACACTGTCTGTCTGTACACTGTCTGTCTGTCTGTCTGTCTGTCTGTACACTGTCTGTCTGTACACTGTCTGATCCCTGCCTGTCTGCTGTCTGTACACTGTCTGTCTGTCTGTCTGTCTGTATGTACACTGTCTGTCTGTACACTGTCTGATCCCTGCCTGTCTGCTGTCTGATCCCTGCCTGTCTGCTGTCTGTACACTGTCTGATCCCTGCCTGTCTGCTGTCTGTACACGGTCTGATCCCTGCCTGTATGTCTGTCTGTCTGATCCCTGCCTGTATGTCTGTCTGTCTGATCCCTGCCTGTCTGTCTGTCTGCCTGTCTGTCTGATCCCTGCCTGTATGCCTGTCTGTCTGATCCCTGCCTGTCTGTCTGATCCCTGCCCGTCTGTCTGATCCCTGCCCGTCTGTCTGTCTGATCCCTGCCTGTCTGCCTATCTGTCTGATCCCTGCCTGTCTGTCTGTCTGATTCTTGCCTGCCTGTCTGTCTGTCTGTCTGATCCCTGCCTGTATGTCTGATCCTTGCCTGTCTGTCTGTCTCTGTCTGTAAGAGAGGTGGCGTAGCCCCTCAAAGACAACATTGTTATTGACGACGCCTGCTCCTCTTGATAAGAGGAGGCGTAAAATCAATCAACTTGATTGGGGGCCAAGAGGGAGAGGGAAGAGAAGGAAGGAA
Source organism: Oncorhynchus tshawytscha (assembly GCF_018296145.1). Classification (NCBI taxonomy): domain Eukaryota; kingdom Metazoa; phylum Chordata; class Actinopteri; order Salmoniformes; family Salmonidae; genus Oncorhynchus; species Oncorhynchus tshawytscha. The sequence continues at coordinate 2,953,367 of NC_056442.1, read as the reverse complement.
GAGGAGGGAGAGGATTGGAGACAGTGGGAAGAGAAGGAAGGAAGAGGAGGGAAAGGTTTGGAGACAGAGGGAAGAGAAGGAAGAGGAGGGAGAGGGTTGGAGACAGAGGGAAGAGAAGGAAGGAAGAGGAGGGAGAGCGTTGGAGACAGAGGGAAGAGAAGGAAAAGGAGGGAGAGGGTTGAAGACAGAGGGAAGAGAAGGAAGGCTGTCCTTGTTCCTGGCAGACAGCCTCATTCTAATCTGGGAAGAGGGAGAGAGCAGAGAGGAGAAATAAGAGAGCAGAGAGGAGAAAGAAGAGAGCAGAAAAGTGACAGTGATGTGAAAAAAGATATACACTACCGTTCAAAAGTTTGGGGTCACTTAGAAATGTCTTGTTTTTGAAAGAAAAGCCATTTTTTTGTCCATTAAAATAACATCACATTTTAATGGAATATCTACAATGGCTGATTGTTAATGGAATATCTACATAGGTGTACAGAGGCCCATTATCAGCAATCATCACTCCTGTGTTCCAATGGCACGTTCTGTTGAGCCTGTAATCAAACCCACAAATGCTGATGGTCCAGATACTCAACTAGTGTAAATAAGGCCAGTTTTATTGCTTCTTTAATCAGTACAACAGTTCTCAGCTGTGCTAACATAATTGCAAAAGGGTTTTCTAATGATCAATTAGCTTTTAAAATGATCAACTTGGATTAGCTAACACAACGTGCCATTGGAACGTGATGATGGTTGTGATGGTTGCTGATAATGGGCCTCTGTACACCTATGTAGATATTCTATTAACAATCAGCCGTTACCAGCTACAATAGTTATTTACAACATTAACAATGTCTACACTGTATTTCTGATCAATTTGATGTTATTTTAACCAAAAAAAAAAATGTTTTTCTTTTAAAAACAAGGACATTTCTAAGTGACCCCAAACTTTTGAACGGCAGTGTGTTTTAAATGTTTGATAGCTCCCGCCTCGACCTGGTCTCACTTGAAAAACACATCAGGGAAACACATTCTTTACCACATTTAACCAGAAAATATAATTGAATTAAAGGCTAAGTGAATATAAATGCATGGGTCTCCCGTACGCAGAACTCTGTCATCATTTATTTAATATCCAGGTCTGGCTCTTCTGATTTCAAAGTGTCCTTTCTGATCGGTGTGATTAGAACTGAATTGGCATATTACATTTTCAACGTGGTCTCATAACTGAAGAGCTTCTGAAAAGAATGCTTCCAAATCGCGTAGGCTTTCATCTTGATCCTCCCTGTCTTCTTACATTACAGTAAAATAGTCCCCTAACATGATTAACAATAGAAATTGCATGTCTTTTTCTCCTTATTAGAATGGGAATAAATAGCAATACGTTGCCACTGGCACTTGGAAGTCAATCAACATTCTGGAATGGAACTGAATCCAAATAGGATTTATGGAGTTGTGATTCTAATAGAACACTTAGAAGGGACGAACAAACTCCTCGTTGGGTAGAGTTGAGGGAATATTGTCATCCTCCGTTTGTCATGAATAACCCCCATGGTTCTTACCATTCAATCAACCCACTGATCTAACTTTGAATAGAGCCACAGTACGCAGCCTGCTGTCTCCTTTCCCCTCAGGCATGTATCAGCCTTATTGAAATACAGATTATTTCATTCGGATCATAATATCTTTCAGAATGTGTAATAATGATGGCACAGTGATATACAGAACAACAGGGCTGTGTTTTGTACAAACATGTGTTTTGTCCAGCAATGTAAAACTGATGCAGCTAAATCAGGTGTCAAATGACAAAAGCTCTGTATGGTTATTGTTAGTCAAATTGTATTAGTCCTTATACAGTACATCTCTCACATTGGTGGTGAGACAAAGGGGATGTCATGGTATAATATAGAATTAATGAACAGTATGGATGTATCTATAGGCTTACATAGAGTGAGAGGCATGCACAGTACAATGAGGATGTATGGACTGTAATTGTGCTATTTTGCTCTCAACGAGTCCCTCTTAAATTGCTCCTTATAGGGGAATAATAAAGTTGTATTGTGTTGTATTGTGTTGTGTAGTCACATCGAGATGAGCTCCCAAAGGCTATGGAATGGAATTTCTGCACAATTGACTCCATCAAGGCAGGAGGTTAGAGGTGTTGTGAAGCTTTCTGCTCCTGCTCCCATTCTAGTCACTTCCTGATTTGAGTAAGTGTTCAGGGGCCATCGTGCCGGGCCCTCAGAGTCACAGGTGTCATAGTAACTGTCACAGGCTCCGCCTTAATGGCTCCTGGGGTGAGACGGGTCACACAGCTTCATCGGGAGTCAACACACCCAGGCCGCATCAGGTCACCCTCGTTTGGGTGCAGGTAGAGAATGTGGCATTGGAGGGACTTTATTCAAATGCAAATCATTACTGCGATATACTACTGTGTTGCTTGTCAGGTGTTGGGGAAGAGTGTGGTCTGGATATCTGGTTTTATATAGGGCGTCATTTAACCTTATCTCAATGATTTGGGTTTGTTTTATTTACTGAATGGTGTGTTGTGCTCGCTTCACAGAGACTCAATCAGTCAATCATGTTTGCATTGAATAAAAATTTCCACCCCCCTACAAAGTAGAAAAGAAAAATAGTTTCTCTAGTAGCTGAAGGTCTTATAACAACTGGCCCTAGATGTATTCACTAAAAGTGGAGTTCTGGTAAAACCCACCGCACCACTACTCGACTCAGTGTGAACTGATCCGTTATTAAAACACCATTAGAAGTCAGTAATGAACAGGCAATTCCACAGACAAAGAAAAAAAAGTGTAATGATTCATAAACAATCTTAGCAAATAACAGCAATTTCAGACCTAATTCTGAGATTTCACGTCTGAATGCCTCGGCAGTACACACTCCATTAAACATTGTGAATAGCAGCCTTGCTTTAAGATCACTACCTCAGCAAGCCTCTAGAACTGAGATAGCACTGTAGATGGTCCTTCAGTGCTTATTAGGATTAATTACTTTAATCCAGTATGTTACAGAATAATCAAGTCTACCCGCGGTGAATGGTGGGCTTTCACAACAGGTGACAAAATGTTTGTCAAAAACAGCTGAGAATTCATTAATCAAATGCCTGGCTTGTCAAGTCAGTTTGACTCTGTTATTAGCATGGATACACACAGGCTGACAACTCTGAGGGTAGAACATGTGCTGTATTATAATGTACCCATGAAACTTCGACAGGCTATAAAGGCTCCATTAGTGATATTCCAAGATGGTTATTTGGGTAGATGCTAAAAGATGCCATGATTTTGTACTAACAAACGTCAGACAAAAAGCAGAGACTTCTATAGATGCAAGTCACCAATCGTTCATTACTGCCTTCATGTTCCTGGACTCCAGGAAGAGTAGCTGTTGCCTTGGCAGGAACTAATGGGGATCCTTAATAAACTCCAGGAAGAGTAGCTGTTGCCTTGGCAGGAACTAATGGGGATCCTTAATAAACTCCAGGAAGAGTAGCTGTTGCCTTGGCAGGAACTAATGGGGATCCTTAATAAACTCCAGGAAGAGTAGCTGTTGCCTTGGCAGGAACTAATGGGGATCCTTAATAAACCCCAGGAAGAGTAGCTGTTGCCTTGGCAAACTAAACTCCAGGAAGAGTAGCTGTTGCCTTGGCAGGAACTAATGGGGATCCTTAATAAACTCCAGGAAGAGTAGCTGTTGCCTTGGCAGGAACTAATGGGGATCCTTAATAAACTCCAGGAAGAGTAGCTGTTGCCTTGGCAGGAACTAATGGGGATCCTTAATAAACCCCAGGAAGAGTAGCTGTTGCCTTGGCAGGAACTAATGGGGATCCTTAATAAACTCCAGGAAGAGTAGCTGTTGCCTTGGCAGGAACTAATGGGGATCCATAATAAATACAAATATATGACATGCTAGATCGCTATGTTGCAATTCATCTGGGTTTATTCTCATGTACTGCAGCAGGAGGTCTCTCCCTTCTACCTGAAGATCTCCTAAGGCTCAGGTTGTTCTATACCCCTCCACACACACACACACACACACACACACACACACACACACACACACACACACACGCGCGCATGTTATCATGTATTCACGCACGTCTGCAAACACACGTGCATACACACACTTCTCTAATCAGAGGTATTACACCATGTATACTGGGATGTGAGAGCCACTCCAAACACCTCCTGATCACGATCCACACCCCCCGATCACATGTCATATTACCAGACATCTGACCGTTACCATTACATAACATGGTCTACAGATTGAATAATACACATGGAAGTTTTTACAGGCCTACTGGGAGTCCAGCTTTCTTCTCTCTACTCTTTCCATCGCTCCTCTATTTATCCCTCTCTCCTCTATCTTTCCGTCTCCTTCTCCCTTACTCTGGCTCTCTCTCCTTCCACATCCCTCCCTTCTCTCCATCTCCATCTCTCAGTTCTGGGTAAATCCTATTTTCCGCTGCCAGACATCCATCCTCAGGGATGTGAGGAGCTGAGAGCGTTTTTAAGTGTACGTTAAAACCTTCTCCTGGCACACAGCGGCGCAGGGACCGCTCTAAAGAGGACAACCCCTCCGCCTGCACATAGCCGTGTTCATGTTCAGCACATTCAAAAACACCACAAGTGTTTCCCCCAATACCACTTACAAGGGACGAAATATAAGGGTCCTAGGAATAATGTGCTGGATAATTCATGTTTGAAGTGTGAAAATAAATGTAAGGATATAGACTTAGGCTCATATTAATTTAAAGAGGAAAAAGACAGTGAACTAACAACTTATTTTCAACAGCATAAAAGCATCACAAATACAGGATTCTGGAAGTCTTAAATTCTGCCATAAAGAGTGCTGGCCTAGATACTCTTTATCCGTGACAGACAGATTGACAGATCTCAGATCCAGAAGCCTGAGGACGGTAGAGGATACAAAATTGACGGAAACTGAAAAGGATGTCCAAATCAAATCAAATCTCACACAGTCGTTCTAATCATTATGACATCTTGAACATTAATGAGTTATCCCAGTCTCTGTTCAACGCTAAGGGTGGTCTTGGGCATACAGCCCATAATAAGGCATACTGCAGCACCACCATCAGGCTGTTGGGTGAAGTGGAAATGTTGTGCATGATGGGAAAATGTCTGAAAATGGAATATAATATGACAAAATATTATAATAGTAAGGCTAATAACACTGGAAGATTAATGGTTCTTTCATAATCTTCTTTCAAAAACAACAAACTCATGTTTTATTTTTGGTTTTATTATAAGCACATGTACAATTAGTTGTTTGCCATTGATAGCTACAGAAAGGCTGGCAAAAATCCACATATATCTACAGAATTCAATCTGTTAAAAACTGTATAGAAAAAGACCCCAAAACTGTACATGAGTTACCTTTACTACATACAGTAAATTATATATATATATATATATATATATATATATATATATATATATATATATATATATATATATATATATATATATATATATATATATATATATATATATATATATATATATATATATATATATATATATATATATATATACACACACACACACACACACACACACACATACCTTAAAGAGTGTACAGAAGTATACATAGATTTAAATATAGTCAAAGTTATGAGTGATGTCATAACGCTATGTGCCGATGCATTGTAAAAGAGAAATACACATTCTGTTAAACTGTAAAGGCTGGCTGTAAAGTTCAAGCCTTACTAAGTCAGTAAAGTTATATATTAGAACAATAACCATCTACTATAGTTATTCATTAACCCATAGTCAATGGCTTTCAAAGTATATTTTTAAAAAACAAACCCATATTTCATGCGAGAAACATGTATTATGTCAGTGCAGGAACACAGAAGAGACAATTGTACTTGGATATCTTAGTATATTAACTGACAGAAAGCAGAATTGTAAAGCTATATTGTTTCATTTGCGTGATGTCTCTCTTCCCCATGACAGCTGCAAAGATGGTGGCTTAATTAAGATAGTTCACTCAGGCTGTTGACCGTTGAATAAAATGGTATGTTACGGTCTACTTAACTGGGTGTTTCCATAGACACCAATACAACAGCAACTCGGTCTGGTCTGCTTAGTTAGACATTCATTGAACCAGAAGAGAAAAAACGAGTGAGTGAAGAGGTCTCCCCTTCTGAATATAAAAATGACAAGACAGGATTTTTCTAAGATGTACCAAAATACCTGGATGAGAGCATTCTGATCAGAACAGGGTTGCTGCCTGAAAAACACTACATTCCTACTACGTGTCAGTATTTGGTGATCATTTCCGTTCTGGATCATGGAAACGTTCTGATGTACTGCAGTGGTTTGTCCAACATAATTCTAACAGCAACAAGCCAGCTCACAGTTGAACACGTGAGAGTTTTGTTCAATAGCATCCATCCTTGTTTGCTGATATTACTAAGATCCTAAAACACAGATATCTGTCAATGACAGGCTTTAAGGAGTAGGCTTCATATACATTCAATATTCTGAAGCATAGCCAGCAACACCTACAGGACTAAAACAGTCAAATGCACATACTCTCTCTTTCTCCATCTTTCTGAGTGTTTGTCGCTCACAAAACCAACATTTTCCTCCAAACCAACTGATTATTGAGTTGAGCTCTAGGCCTTTTCAAACAGGAAACCTAACAGAGACAAAATGCTATACAGAATATCAAACAAAGAATCGCAATACAATCAATTCTAGACAACACAGTCAACCTATAATAGCCTAGTTTGCTTCAAGTTTTCAAGCTTTTATGGAATAGGTTTCGACTGGACTAGACCTCAAAGCAATTAAGAGAGAGAGAAGTCATATTTCAGTTTGGAGAGTGTTGAACTGTCAGAGAAAGAGAAGTTATGCTTGTTTGATTCATAAACTCACAGAGAAGCTCATTACATCCAGTGGTATGACAGAGGCAGAACATTCAAACAAGTCAGTCAACATTATAAACAATCCTAAATGACTGTCTAATACCAGTCTCATTCATCCTGTAACTAATTAACAGATGACCACAGAAGTGCTGATAAAAACACTAGTTCTCACCATTTTTGGAGTCATCCACTTCCTTACAGCTGGCCAATCATAATTTAGTCATCCATTGTAATCATTCATTCATGAATCAATCATTCACTAATTCATTCATTATTTGTAAACCTTGTCATAGCAATGTCCAGTGTTATAGTTCTGACTGGGGTGTAATGTCCAGTGTTATAGTCCTGACTGTGGTGTAATGTCCAGTATTATAGTCCTGACTGTGGTGTAATGTCCAGTGTTATAGTTCTGACTGTGGTGTAATGTCCAGTATTATAGTCCTGACTGTGGTGTAATGTCCAGTATTATAGTCCTGACTGTGGTGTAATGTCCAGTATTATAATGTCCAGTATTATAGGTCTGACTGTGGTGTAATGTTCAGTGTCTTTACATTTCAGTGAAGATTCATAATACCACCTAATAACAGATGGCCATCTTAAATATCATTGCTGCTTTCAATGAAACAGACGCACGCACGCACGCACACACACACACACACGCGCGCGCGCACAGTGTATAACAACATCCTTATCTATATATGGGACATCCATATACTTTTGTTCCTCTTGGTTTGAACTGATCCCACAATGCACCACAGGACCACAAGACATATACTGTCAAGCAGCTAAATGTGTCTAGAAAAACCTTGGTTTTGGTACAGTCCCCCCTCCATCTCCCTTTCTCGTTCTCTCTCTCCTCACACCCACCACACAGACTGTGCTCTTAGGAGACGGATGGAGGGATGCATGACCGGATGAAGGAGTGAATGGATGAATGGATGAGAGGAGGAGTGGAGGATGAGAGGAGGCGGCAGTGAGGAGGAGGAGATGTAGTGAGGCTCGAGAGGACAGATCCACACGAGCATCACTTCAAAAGGAACAAGAGGAGAAACGGTAGAGGTAAAAAAAAAAACACATGAAAAAATTAAACAGAGATGATCTGAGGGAGGGAGAGAGCACACAGTGACAGATGAGATGGTAAGACCCCTGACAGACTCTTGAGAGAGAATTATAACACACTTATAACACCTTCATGAGGCTCTCACAAATCGTGTGAGACTTCTATGGGTATGTTCTATATTATTTATGCCAAGGGACAGAGCAAAGCAGCGAAGCATAATGTCTACATTCTACATGTTGTATTTCTGTAACAGAGATCCACTGCTCTTTAAAGGCTTCAGATCTGAGTGTGAGAGATGTTAGATATCTACATGGACAACGTTAAAGCCCAGAAACAAAGTAGGTTCTCTCTCCTATCTAATACTGTCCACCAATCCTGGTGTGGTGTAAGGCAGAATTTCTCTTCCTCTGTCCCACCCAGTCTCAGTGTAAGGCAATAACCAGCAAGGCAAGCCATTGAAAAAGTATTTTCTGAGCCTTTGGTTCCAGACTACTGTGTATTTCAAAGGAAACACTGTGTAGATGTTAAAGCGGAAAAGGATTCCCATGCATACTGGTTTCCCACTGTGGGTCCTTAGCACTACGTGAGGCAGGATGCCTCAGCTTCCATGTCAGGAAATGGGACGGTTACAAGGGGGAATGGAGGTATAATCACATCACTCCACAGTAGACACAAGGACAGTCTATGACACGGGATACTACACACACAGAACTGTCTCTAGTCCAGCAGAGATAAACCACTATCACGGCCCAGCCACTTACAACTGAACTGGAAAAGACTAGTGTCTTATGGCGTGTTCCTGGATAAGACATATGCACAGAGGCAACACCAGTTTGTTCTATAGAAAGCAGGACAGAAAGAGAGAGGAAGAGAGGAAAAGACAAGACAAAAGAAAAGAAAAACAGGAAAGTGTGGTCAGTTAAAGCACATGCAATACCTCTGAACATCTTCCATTCATACTGGGCATCCCTGCTTTATGACACTTCAAATGACATCATCACTGACAGACAGTTGGCAGACAGATACGGGGGAGTGGCACACACCCACACACTGCAGGGTGGGTCTGAGGGGTTGGACCCACAGTAGACATTAATGGGTGGAGCCAAGGCCCTTTCCACCAATCCACAGGCACTGCTTGCCTGGAGCCAAGTCTGTTCAGTTCACTCAGCTCCTTGTGCTAACACAACACAGCCGTAGGACTGTGGATCATGTGGATCGTCCTTCTGTGTGTATTTGGTGTTTGTTTGCTTTTTCACAATGACATTGGTAACTGTACGCGTCTAGATTAGGTATCTATTGTCTAGAGGACAGATTGTTCCAGTGACCACTCAACACTGAAATATTGGTCTAGACTTCCAGTCTAAATCAGACTACACTCCACTCTAGACTACACCGAGGTCTCAGGCCCTGCCCCATTTTGGGCGTAGCCAGCCCCAGAGTGACGGGAGTTGCCGGCGAATCGGAGGAGTGGGGTGAAAGTGCAGTAGTCGGGCCCGCTCCTCCAGTGGGTAAACATGAGTTTTTTGGTGAAGTGTTCAGACCTTCTGGGAATGGGGTTCTGGTGGTCGGCCCTCCTGCGCGTGGGCGCGTGGAGAGATGCCAGCGGGGTGAACTCCGATAGCTGGCCGTTATACAGCTTGTCTGCATTCTGTAAGGGAGGGATGGAGAGATGGGAGGAGAGAGAGGAACGAACAGAGGGGTTATTATCTGGATCAAGGGAAGGGGTAGCCAATTCAGGTCCTCAAAAGGTGTGGTGTGTGAAGGGTTTTGTTCCAGCCCAGCATTAACCCGATTCAACCCTTTCAACTATTTCAACTTATCGTGGTCTTTAATTAAAAAACATTTTATTTAATCCAGTGAGTCTAAACTGGGTAGGAACAAAAGCCTGCATACGACACTCTGCTGTCTGCCAGAACCAGGATTGACCACATGGTGGACCCAGAAGACGACAAACCCCACCACTACTCCTAACCCAAAACCACATCAACACAAACACACCAGATCCTGTTAGCAAAAGATGTCAGGGAGAAAAACATAAGCAAACTGAAGAAGTGAACGGTCGGTCAAAGCATTGCAGCATGTCCTCAGAGAACATCAAGGTGAATACGGCTGTTCAGTCTCAGACAAACACTCTGCCGAGCTTACAACTGGACTCACTGAACATCAATCAAACCTATTGTGGATTGGTGAAAGCTAGATTCTAAACCTCGCTTTCACCTATCCAACCATACACAATTCAGTGCTTACTACCTCTAGGTGGAGGAACCAATTCAGGATGTATTCTAAATGTATAGGAACAGGGCCCAAGCCAGACCATATGGTGTTAGGCAGGGGAGGGAGATCCTGGCAGTATGAGCCTTCTGCTTAACTCAGTTGGGACTTTGGGATAGATCGAGAATCTGTCTGGTCAGGACAGGAGTCTAGCCTCACAGGCTAAACAGACGGACTACATGGTTTAATTAAGGAGAGGTCTGGCCCAGAGACTTAGTATGCTACAGGGGAGCCACGCATCTCCTGACATCCTACTCATTTAGCTGATGCCGATTGTGTTACCTTGAGCTCGTTACTAAACACAGGCTGCAGTACCTTCTGTAAACACTGGAGGGGGAAAGTGCTCTACTTTATAATAGTACTTGTTCCGCTGTCACAAAACAATTGCTATGGCACTGATGATAAACGCATTCAGCATTCAAAAAGAGAATAACACCTAATTGATATGCTAAACTAGTTGTGATAGCTTTACCAGGAAACATATTTCATTCATTAGGGTAATGAACAACTCTTAGACTGATGGCATAATGCTTAAAACTTCATCTGGGACTAGACAGCCTGTCAGTGCCCCCCCCAGCCCTTCACCCCAGCCCTTCACCCCAGCCCTTCACCCCAGCCCTTCACCCCAGCCCTTCACCCCAGCCCTTCACCCCAGCCCTTCACCCCAGCCCTTCACCCCAGCCCTTCACCCCAGCTCTTCACCCCAGCCCTTCACCACAGCCCTTCACCCCAGCCCTTCACCACAGCTCTTCACCCCAGCTCTTCACCCCGCCCTTCACCCCAGCCCTTCACCGCACTCAGAGTCGGTACCTCCTGTCTTTACCGTGGTGAGGCTAGGCCTCTGAGGTGGACAGGGCAACCCCCCCATCTAGCAGGGAGTCCCGGCTGTAGGTCATAACTCCATCAACGTTTCTATCAGCCCTCATTAGCTGTGGACAGCAAGATACACACTCAACACACATAGATCTAAACACACACACACACACAACATAGATAGATCTGCACAAACACACACACACGCACACACACACACACACACACACCAAGACTGACACTTGCCATTTTGAAGTGGCTTCAAATATCTGTTTCATGTCAGATACATTGTTTCTGTATTTATGAATGAGCATTCTAACCAACGCTCTTTCAAGGTACACTTAATGCACAGCATGGACATGCAAGTCAACAGGCACCTGTAAGCATTCACCACTACATGTCCATGCAGAGACACAGAGGGAGGAGAGGGCATGCGGATAGGTTGAGAGAGGGTCACCTGACCTCCTAGTCAGGTGGTTGGGTTAGAAACTGAGTCTACTTGAAGTCTGGGAGAGCATAAAGATGGTGGACTGCTCAGAGGTAAGACATGGCCGCTTTGTCTGCCGTTCCCAAGGAGACAGAACCAGGTCAGAGGGTAGAGGTTAAAGGTCACACAGGCCAGTAGAGAGGGCAGGCAGGGACAGAGGAGAGGAGAGAAGTGTTAAAAGGAACACTTTGTATCTTAAAAAACACTTGATGTTCACCATCAATCACTATTTCAGGAAGAGGAAAGAGGAGGGTGCTAGAAGCTCTTCTGGGTCATGGCGAGGTGAACCGAGGTCAGTAGGGAGAGGTTAGAGGAATCACTGCACACAGTACAGACAAACTCTCAGCCTTTCAGAATGGGTAACAGGTTATACAATGTTTCCCTCCAGATTAGTTGTTTGAGAAGAAGAAGTAAACACTACACACTGATTCAACAGCTCACTTACTTGAAGAAGACCTGGAATATATCCACAGGCAGCATACAGCTAAAGTCACGGTGATACACATATATATATATATATGATATACACAATGCACATTTAATCCTCTGATTTTAAATGTAAGCATGTGTGCATGTACTTCTGTGCATAATGTGTGTGTGTGTGTGTGTGTGTGTGTGTGCTCGCCCACCTGGATGCGTTCTGTGGTGGTGGGCCACAGGGCCCTGCAGACGACCTTCTTGACCACGTCAGGCAGCAAACTGGTGACGATGAGCAGGATGATGCTGAGCCAGGCCGGACCGCTGGACAACATCTGAATGAACACATAGTACATCCTCTGGTAGTTCAGGAAGGGCCTGGGGAGAGGAGAGAGGATCTAGTTATTATACATCTAGAACCTCTCAATGAACACATAGTACAACCTCTGGTAGGGTCACAGAGGACAGGATCTATTTTGTCTATATTTATGTTTATAACATCTGCATAAACATATAGTACAACCTCTGGTAGGGAGACCGAGAAGACAAGATCTATTTCACCTATATCTATGTTTATAACATCTGCATAAACACATAGTACTTCCCCTGGTAACATGAAGAACAGAAAGCTATAGGATATACTAAAACATACCAAATGATGCCTCCCCATAGCAGAGAGAAGATGACGAAGAAAAGCAGCGAGCCCCAGATGACAAAGTGGTTGATCCACGTCCAGTAGTGTGTGTCCAGGGCGAGCTGTGAGATGGAGAGAGACACAGAGAGAGACACAGAGACATAGAGAGAGATAGAGTGAGAGACAAAGAGAGAGACACAGAGACAGAGAGAGAGACAGAGAGAGACACAGAGACACAGAGAGAGAGAGAGACACAGAGACACACAGAGAGAGAGAGAGACAGAGAGAGAGAGACAGAGAGAGAGAGACAGAGAGAGAGAGACAGAATGAGAGACAGACAGAGAGAGAGAGAGACAGAATGAGAGACAGACAGAGAGAGAGAGAGACAGAATGAGACAGACAGAGAGAGAGAGAGAGACAGAGAGAGAAAGAGACAGAAAGAGATAAACAGAGAGACAGAGAAAGAGAGGTAGAGAAAGACCATCGACTTGTAGTTAAATCAAAGCAGTAGAACTCTCTAATATCGAGTCCCTTTAACATCTAGCATAAAGTAGTGCCTTAGAGGTAGTGATGGGTAGGACGTTACTGTAAAGTAGTGCCTTAGCGGTGGTGATGGGTAGGACGTTACTGTAAAGTAGTGCCTTAGCGGTGGTGATGGGTAGGTTGTTACTGTAAAGTAGTGCCTTAGCGGTGGTGATGGGTAGGACGTTACTGTAAAGTAGTGCTAGCGGTGGTGATGGGTAGGACGTTACTGTAAAGGACGTGTAGTGCCTTAGCGGTGGTGATGGGTAGGTTGTTACTGTGAAGTCGTGCCTTAGCGGTGGTGATGGGTAGGACGTTACTGTAAAGTAGTGCCTTAGCGGTGGTGATGGGTAGGACGTTACTGTAAAGTAGTGCCTTAGCGGTGGTGATGGGTAGGACGTTACTGTAAAGTAGTGCCTTAGCGGTGGTGATGGGTAGGACGTTACTGTAAAGTAGTGCCTTAGCAGTGGTGATGGGTAGGATGTTACTGTAAAGTAGTGCCTTAGCGGTGGTGATGGGTAGGATGTTACTGTAAAGTAGTGCCTTAGCGGTGGTGATGGGTAGGTTGTTACTGTAAAGTAGTGCCTTAGCGGTGGTGATGGGTAGGATGTTACTGTAAAGTAGTGCCTTAGCGGTGGTGATGGGTAGGATGTTACTGTAAAGTAGTGCCTTAGCGGTGGTGATGGGTAGGATGTTACTGTAAAGTAGTGCCTTAGCGGTGGTGATGGGTAGGATGTTACTGTAAAGTAGTGCCTTAGCGGTGGTGATGGGTAGGATGTTACTGTAAAGTAGTGCCTTAGCGGTGGTGATGGGTAGGTTGTTACTGTAAAGTAGTGCCTTAGCGGTGGTGATGGGTAGGATGTTACTGTAAAGTAGTGCCTTAGCGGTAGTGATGGGTAGGATGTTACTGTAAAGTAGTGCCTTAGCGGTAGTGATGGGTAGGATGCTACTGTAAAGTAGTGCCTTAGCGGTAGTGATGGGTAGGATGTTACTGTAAAGTAGTGCCTTAGCGGTGGTGATGGGTAGGATGTTACTGTAAAGTAGTGCCTTAGTGGTGGTGATGGGTAGGATGTTACTGTAAAGTAGTGCCTTAGCGGTAGTGATGGGTAGGATGTTACTGTAAAGCAGTGCCTTAGCGGTAGTGATGGGTAGGTTGTTACTGTAAAGTAGTGCCTTAGCGGTGGTGATGAGTAGGATGTTACTGTACCTTTAAGGTGACTGTGAACACCAGCACAGTGAAGACCAGAGTCCCAAACGTCCAGTTACCAAACATCTGTGGAGATGAAGGTATGAGAGAAATCACACGATTAGACATGCAGCCATTTCAGAGGACAGTATGCTACTATAATTACAGTCAGCCTGGACTAACTCACTTCCTTTGCATTACTACATATGTTTGTTGCTATGTTTAGCTTTTAAAATGAGCAATTATCCAGGATTAATCAATACAAAATCACACAGTTTAGTTGTATTTTCCAGAGATGTTTTTTTTTTTCATTCAGTTATATGAAGTCAAACCAGTGCAGAGATGGAAAATGGATATTAAACTATTTTCAAGCTGCTTCAAACAACAACAATATGTGCACTATTTCTCTTAATTCTGCATTTAAATACAGAATAACCTGAAATGACCTATAGATGTGTCTCTAAAATAAACATCTTTACAAATAAAACATGTTCTGTACGTTCAAATAGCTTGTGATGTTGATGGAATGCTAATACCCAAACCAACGGTGATGAGGGTCAACAACATGAAGTTACCTACCAACACATAAACCCACCTGCTTTCCTCAAGGGGGCTTAAAGGGACAATTCCCCCCAATGTATGAATACACCTGACAAACTTTGACTGAGGGAGAACTATCCTTTTAACAGTCAAAATGAGCTGCTTCTTTAAAACTACTGCAAGGGCCAATGAAATGCAGTGATAGAAGAGAACCTTGAAAAACAGACTCCTTCTGTCTGTGTTGTTTATACTTCCTGTTTTCACCCTTTCCTTTTTTCTGACAAATATTCCACCAAAACAATAAGTTAGATAGAAGTCTAGTCTGCCCACAGACGGTCATTTTGTTTCAAATTGCATAACTATGAAATATCCAACCTGACATGTCCTATACAACAATATCTGTCAAATGTACTTGGCCATTCATTTCCTTTGTCACATACTGTATGTAGTCTATAGTGTACGGGTGGAACAGTGTGAACCCTGAACTCTAATGCCTGACCCAGTCTTACAGTCTTCAGCCTTGCGTTCTGACAGGAGATGCCATCTTAGAGTAGGGGTAGCCAATCCTGGTCCTGGAGGGTCGCGGCGTGTACAGGCTTTTGTTCCAGCCCAGCTCTAACACACCAGATCAATTGTGTTATAGATCAATACCATTTGTTGATTATCTACAACAGGTGTGTTAAAGCTGGGCGGAAACAAAACCCTGACCTAAAGACTCAATATGAGCCGTTCCCTACCACCCACCATGGTGGATGTCTACTAGCAGAAACCACTGTTGTACCGGACACACAAACAACATGAGGAAGCCTGGACTACGGCAACTACACAACGAGACAAGAGTGGAGTTGGAGTATGGGTCTACTATTACTACACTGATATACCTACAGCTCATTGGCCTATACAGGCAGTAGGGGTTGGATATGAGGGTATACCTATTGGATGAGATGATGACGGGCGGTTTGGTTACGCAATGTGACAGGCAGTGGAGGGGGGCAGTCCAACTAAAACTAAACCAGGGTGACAGACAGATAGGGACAGGCTTACCATCTGTGTGTTGGTTGTCATTAGCTGAGGAGAGAACGAGAAGCATAAAGAACAAGCAACATAAAGGTAAGAGGAGAAGAAGAGGAGGAGGAAGAAGAGGAAGAAAATAAAAGAAAGAACTGGAAGCCAGAAAACTAAAACATCTGATATTCAAAGGATATAAAGCAAAAACAGGCAAATCAAAGCAATCCAACAGGTTAAAGTGATATAAAGGAAGAGATATAAAAGGAGAAACGGCACAGAGGAAGATGTCTGCAGACTCTACATGCTTTCCTTTCATAGATATGAATGGGAGATCCGGTCATGGTTTTATGCAAAGGATCACAGGTGAATCTGCAGGCCAGGAGATCTCATGTCATCCATTTACCTAAAATCACCACACCTTCCACAGACGACAGCTGTTCTGACTGAAGTTTTAGAATGTTGTTCACTAACATGAATTCAATGTCAAATGAACTCAAAGGTCCATGTTGAATTGTGGGTAAAAGCGGGGTCAAAACTTGATGAAAAGTATGTACATTGGTGACAATTACGTTTTCCACGTTGACAAACCGTGGAAACAGTGTCGATCCAACCTGTGTGTGACCGGTAAACTCACTCATAACCCACAGTCACAACCAGCCACTCCACATCACAATCACTGGACACTCCTTCACGGCAGGAACATAAACACTTGACATGGGCTTGGAGAAGTGCAGTATGATCAGACGATCATTATATAACTTCACACCAACATATACTCTTTAACGCAGTACTCCAGTAGCCACGGTGACGGTGTCTTTACCTGTCCGTTGCTGGTGAAGGTGCTGTTGTTGAACAGGAAGTAAGAACCAAAGAAGAAGACAATGGCGTCGAACACCCCCAGGAAGGTCCAGTAGATGAAAATGGGCCAACGCAGGAGAGAGTTCTTAGCTATGTCCCTGTAGAGAGGAAACATTACAGTACACATTATATACAGTAAATATAGGAGGGAGTTCTTAGCTATGTCCCTGAGAGAGGAAACATTACAGTACACATTATATACAGTAAATATAGGAGGGAGTTCTGAGCTATGTCCCTGTAGAGAGGAAACATTACAGTACACATTATATACAGTAAATATAGGAGGGAGTTCTGAGCTATGTCCCTGTAGAGAGGAAACATTACAGTACACATTATATACAGTAAATATAGGAGGGAGTTCTTAACTATGTCCCTGTAGAGGAAACATTACAGTACACATTATATACAGTAAATATAGGAGGGAGTTCTAAGCTATGTCCCTGTAGAGAATAAACATTACAGTACACATTATATACAGTAAATATAGGAGGGAGTTCTGAGCTGTGTCCCTGTAGAGAGGAAACATTACAGTACACGTTATATACAGTAAATATAGGAGGGAGTTCTGAGCTATGTCCCTGTAGAGAGGAAACATTACAGTACACATTATTGTCAAAGGAATTTTACAATTCCTATATGTGTTCATTAACCAATTCAATAAAAATCACTGTCTGTTTCGAAGAATTTGTAAGATCCTTATTTGCATAAAATAGACAGAGACCAGTCTACCAAAATTAGCCAATAGCATTTATTCTCGAGAGCGCTGCTCATAGAACCCTGTACAACAGTTTATATATCAAATATGACGTCATAGGTTATAAAATGTATCTCCTCCTCTCGACCAGGACAAAGCAGGTTCAAAAGTTCATTCCAACTCACTAGCGCACATACCTGACACACTTTATCTGGATTAACTCCTGAGGTCTCACCATAGTTTATTACCACTTAGCAGACAGTTCCAGATAAGGAAAACCTGGAGGGGCTCTCACTGTCTTATTTGATCACCACAGAGTTATAGCTGAGTCGGTTCAAACATAGGTTAATGACCCTCTTTGCTTACTTTAGACACACACATACATTCCTTCTTCCACAATGGTTATCATTTCCAATTACCCCTTATCCATACTACATAACCTCTTTCTTAGGAACTAACATTATTAATCAGATATTGTAAAACAGGGTAGAGTTTAATTAGTTGTAGTTATATTTAAATGTAAATATTGTTTAGTCATTATTCATAAAATTCCTAACAATGATATACAATAAATATAGGAGGGAGTTCTGAGCTATGTCCCTGTAGAGAAGAAACATTACAATACACATTATATACAGTAAATATAGGAGGGAGTTCTGAGCTATGTCCTGATGACCAGACACCTGAGCATAATGCTTGCATTACATTAGTCTATATACCATGTATTTTGGGATTTAATTAGATGGTTCTATTGTTTTCCCATTCATTTGTAGATTCCTTTCAATTCATACTAATGTCTGACACATTTAGATTTTGGGGTGAATTGTCCCTTTAACCAGAAGAATTCCAAGCTAACAGCAATTACACTTTCTATTAGTCTCCAGAGCTAAAACAGCATTCCTCCACCACAACCGTGAGCAAGGCAGCATTGATTTAACAGTTAGCTGACAAATTCAGGCATGGAGGAATGACCTGACACCAGTCAGATGCCTTTCTGCCTGCTGCATTGTTAGTCTAAATTTTCCACACAATTACCCATAGGTAGCTAGCAGGAAAATGGAGTATTGATTGTCACCAGGCAGAGAGAGGAAAAGCAAACAAAAACATCAAGCATTTACTGGCAACACCACTGAACAATGTGAGCTTTACACTGTATATATGGATTCACAAACAAGTGTGTCTACGTGATTCTATTATTATCAAGTAACGTCTTACAACATCTTGAGAATGTGAATGTGGCTGTTGTTTAGTAACAGAGTTCATATGAGGAGAGAGATGGCAGTCACGGCAGTCACAGTTTGCCAAGAGCTGATAGGATTTTACAATTATCTGCTCAGTATGATCTGAGGAAACGCTGTGGAAGAGATCAACTGAGGAACATTCCCAATGTGAGATTTTCTAACAGTCTACAGAAATGTATCACATCACACTATTGCATGCTGGGACAGGCAGTTGGTGGGTAGCGCCTACACGATATATACAAAAGTATGTGGACACAACTTCAAATGAATGGATTCAGCTATTTCAGCCACACCTGTTGCTGACAGGTGTAAACAGGAGAACACTACCGTTCAAAAGTTTAGGGTCACTTAGAAATGTCTTGTTTTTGAAAGAAAAACACTTTTTTGTCCATTAAAATAACATTCAATTGTTCAGAAATGCAGTGCAGAATTTGTTAATGTTGTAAATGACTATAGTAGCTGGAAACAGCTGATTGTTAATGGAATATCTACATAGGCGTACAGAGGCCCATTATCAGCAACTATCACTCCTGTGTTCCAATGGCACGTTGTGTTAGCTAATCCAAGTTGATCATTTTAAAGGCTAATTGATCATTAGAAAACCCTTTTGCAATTATGTTAGCACAGCTGAAAACTGTTGTTCTGATTAAAGAAGCAATAAAACTGGCTTCTGCTGAAGGATGGGATTAAAAACAAACAAAAGATAACTATTGTAAAATACATTGTGTCCGTATAATGTATATAGTATGTATAAACTGGAAGTAGAAGCCTAAGTGTTGTTGTCCATTAGTTTACTCCAATTAGGGGAGGTATGGTAGGGTTAGAGGAAAATAATAAAGGAAATATATTTGGAAAAATATGTATACAAAAATATATATGGGGGATTTGAAATGATGCAGACAATTACATTGATAAAAGCTAGAATCTGCAGTATTACAGCTGACATCACCGATTACCAAGCATCGGCTGGAGTGGTATAAAGCTCGCCGGCATTGGACTCTGGAGCAGTGGAAACACGTTCTCTATAGTGATGAATCACGCTTCACCATCTGGCAGTCCGACGGAGGAATCTGGGTTTGGAGGATGCCAGGAGAACGCTGCCTGCCCCAATGGATAATGACAACTGTAAAGTTTAGTGGAGGAATAATGGTCTGGGGCTGTTTTTCATGGTTCGGGCTAGGCCCCTTAGTTCCAGTGAAGGGTTATCTTAACGCTACAGCATACAATGACATTCTAGAGGATTCTGTGCTTCCAACTTTGTGGCAACTGTTTGGAGAAGGCCCTTTCCTGTTTCAGCATGACAATGCCCCTGTGCACAAAGCGAGGTTCAAACAGAAATGGTTTGTCGAGATCGGTGTGGAAGAACTTGACTGGCCTGCACAGAGCACTGACCTCAACCCCATCAAACACTTTTGGGGTGAATTGGAACGCCAACTGTAAGCCAGCTTAATCGCCCAACATCAGTGCCCGACCTCACTAATGCTCTTCTGGCTGAAAGGAAGCAAGTACCTGTAGCAATGTTCTAACATCTAGTGGAAAGTCTTCCCTGTAGAGTGGAGGCTGTTATAGCAACAAAAAGGGGGACCAACTCCCTATTAATGCCTATGATTTGGAGTGAGATGTTTCGACGAGCAGTTGTCCACAAACTTTGGTCATGTAGTGTACCTGTAGAGGGAGGGGTCTTTCTTGAGGATGTCCATGTTGATGTGCTGCTCGATGAGGCTGAAGAGCAGGATGGGTAGAGAGGTAAAGCTGATATTGTACAGTGTCAGATAGGCTGTGTCATACAGCGGCTGGAGAGAGACAGGATGGTAGAGAACAACCAAGATCAGTCATTTAAAACAATATTTATATCTTACTCATTTGTCATGCATTCTTAAACCAGAGAAAAACAATTCAAACTTCTCCACAAAGTCATGGTTTAAAGTACTGCAATTTTTGGGAACATATTTTATGTACCTGTTGGGAGAAGCCACAGAAGAACTGGTAGAGGAACTGAGGGAAGATGAAGGCGACATTCTGAGGAAAAAGAAAATTATGTTTTAAATGCTTAATCATCAGTAGTCCTAAGTTACATTTAGTGAGAAAACACTCACTTTGTAGAAGAAGTACTGGACAAGCTCTGAGATGCGGATGTAGTAGTAGTGTCCGTGAACCAGCAGCATCTTCTTCAGGTGTTTGAACTTCGGGATGGCGTAGTCGCTGTTCCGCGCTGCCTGGCGACCCTCTTTACCCATGATGCCTTAGGGGAGGACATGACTGAGCGCTTTTACCATTTGTTATGCGAGTCATATACATGAATAAAAATATATAAAACTACATTCAAATATATATATATAAAATCAACCAATCTAAATCGTATTCAAATTCAAATAACTTTATTGAAAAGAGGTCAATTTTCAGTGAACAGGATAATACTAACCGATGCCCACGTGAGCCTCCAGGATCATGCTAACATCATTAGCCCCGTCTCCAATGGCTAGCGTGATGGGGTGTTCTGGAGACGATTTGATCAGCTTCACAATCTGGCAACACAACGTTTCAGGATCAGTGAGATAACCGTTTTTTAAAATCTATAATTCATCAAAGAAGATATGTCTAATACAGACCATCTTTGTAAAGGGAGTTAGAACTAAACCTACAGACATTGTTATATGAACCTAACCACTGTATATTAACGTGACAGAGAGGATGCATGTAGTAGTAAGACTTCCTATGTGAATGTCAGTACATATTACATCACAGCCTATATTCCTCTGCCTCCTAGCACAGTGGAGGAGAACTAGAGAAGAGTGCTTCTCAGACAGAGCTCAATTAGAACTCCTCTGTAAGAGATAGTGACAGTCATACCAGAGAGCTCAATAGAACTCCTCAGTAAGAGATAGTGACAGTCATATCAGAGAGCTCAATAGAACTCCTCAGTAAGAGAGTGACAGTCATATCAGACAGCGCTCAATAGAACTCCTCTGTAAGAGATAGTGACAGTCATATCAGACAGAGCTCAATAGAACTCCTCTGTAAGAGATCGTGACAGTCATACCAGAGAGCTCAGTAAGAGATAGTGACAGTCATATCAGACAGAGCTCAATAGAACTCCTCTGTAAGAGATAGTGACAGTCATATCAGACAGAGCTCAATAGAACTCCTCTGTAAGAGATAGTGACAGTCATATGAGAGAGAGCTCAATAGAACTCCTCAGTAAGAGATAGTGACAGTCATATGAGAGAGAGCTCAATAGAACTCCTCAGTAAGAGATAGTGACAGTCATATGAGAGAGAGCTCAATAGAACTCCTCTGTAAGAGATAGTGACAGTCATATGAGAGAGAGCTCAATAGAACTCCTCAGTAAGAGATAGTGACAGTCATATGAGAGAGAGCTCAATAGAACTCCTCTGTAAGAGATAGTGACAGTCATATGAGAGAGAGCTCAATAGAACTCCTCTGTAAGAGATAGTGACAGTCATATCAGACAGAGCTCAATAGAACTCCTCTGTAAGAGATAGTGACAGTTATATGAGAGAGAGCTCAATAGAACTCCTCAGTAAGAGATAGTGACAGTCATATGAGAGAGAGCTCAATAGAACTCCTCAGTAAGAGATAGTGACAGTCATATGAGAGAGAGCTCAATAGAACTCCTCAGTAAGAGATAGTGACAGTCATATGAGAGAGAGCTCAATAGAACTCCTCTGTAAGAGATAGTGACAGTCATATGAGAGAGAGCTCAATAGAACTCCTCAGTAAGAGATAGTGACAGTCATATGAGAGAGAGCTCAATAGAACTCCTCAGTAAGAGATAGTGACAGCCATGTCAGACAGAGCTGAATATAATATACTGTAACTCCTCAGTCCCAAATAACGGTGGGGTCTAATGTGAGAGAGAGAGAGAGAGAGAGAGAAGAGAGGGAGACAGAAAGATAATGGGTCGGAGAGAAATAGAGTGGAGAGAGAGCGAGAAGGGCAACAGTCTGGAGTGGCACTAATTGGTGACCAGAGACCAGAGGTGGGGGAGGGAGGGAGGTAGTGGAGTCCAGTAGAAAGGTGAAACATCAACCAGCTCAACACTCCATCAGACTGTGTCAGTGCTTCCTTCACTTAACCTAGCCATGACGGATCACATGACACCAAAGTCATGTTGGTCAGAAATAGGTGTGGAAACGTGTCGTTTGAAATAACTCGGCCTGTTAGGCTACCTGTGCCTTTTGGAGGGGAGCCATGCGGCAGCAGAGCACAGCGCTGCAGTTCCTACAGATCTCCAGGAAGATCTCCTTGTAGTTCCCCTGACTGGAGTCCTCCTGACTGGGCTTCAGCACCGCAGACAGGGTGGCCCCGTCGATGATCAGACCGTAGTCCACACAGTCAGCAGACAGACTGGGGACACACACACAGAGATACACACACAGTCTTTAACTAACCTTGTGACGGGGAAACAATTTATAACCATTCAAAATCCTATTTTCCCTAACTCCTAAACTTAACTCTAACTCTAAGCCCAAAACCAAACCTTAACCGTAAACCTCAACCTAAACGTGTGTGTGTGTGTGTGTGTTGGGATCCCGGCACCCACCCTGAGAAGGTGTCTCTGGTCATGCTACCATGCTGCCTGAGTACAGTTTTACTCAGGTCAAACAGAACGTCATGTAGACTCTGTTCCTCGGTGCGTTTGGTGGTCAGCTCCAGTATCTGTGTGGAGCGGCGGAACAGCTTGCTAGCGTAACAAGTAGCCGCCGCCGTCTCCATCTTGTCTCCGGTCAGCACCCACACCTTCATCCCAGCCTTCTGGAGAGACTCGATGGTGTCTGCTGCCTTGTCCTGGAGCCTGGAGAACAGGCAACATAAAGTCAGGCAGCAGTCAATGGAGCAACGCTGTACATGGTCATCAGCAGTCAATGGAGCAACGCTGTACATGGTCATCAGCAGTCAATGGAGCAACGCTGTACATGGTCATCAGCAGTCAATGGAGCAACGCTATACATGATCATCAGCAGTCAATGGAGCAACGCTATACATGGTCATCAGCAGTCAATGGAGCAACGCGGTACATGATCATCAGCAGTCAATGGAGCAACGCGGTACATGGTCATCAGACTGAATGCTGCATTCTGTCAATCTTTCAATAATCTTTCTTAATCTCTAATTCTACCACATCCATACAGAGCAGAGATGATTTGTTCAGGTTTAGAATACAAGTAGAATGGAATGGTGCAGACACAAACAGTTTAGAATACAAGTAGAATGGAATGGTGCAGACACAAACAGTTTAGAATACAAGTAGAATGGAATGGTGCAGACACAAACAGTTTAGAATACAAGTAGAATGGAATGGTGCAGACACAAACAGTTTAGAATACAAGTAGAATGGAATGGTGCAGACACAAACAGTTTAGAATACAAGTAGAATGGAATGGTGCAGACACAAACAGTTTAGAATACAAGTAGAATGGAATGGTGCAGACACAAACAGTTTAGAATACAAGTAGAATGGAATGGTGCAGACACAAACAGTTTAGAATACAAGTAGAATGGAATGGTGCAGACACAAACAGTTTAGAATACAAGTCCTACACCAACTATCTCCAGTAAGATACCGTTGTCAAAACATAGTGTGGTTCTGTTTTACACTGTAAAAGTATCCCTCACTATCTAAATGTAGTTAAGTACAGTACAGTCGTGGCCAAAAGTTGAGAATGACACAAATATTCATTTTCACAAAGTCTGGTGCTTCAGTTTGTATGATGGCAATTTGCATATACTCCAGAATGTTATGAAGAGTGATCAGATGAATTGCAATTAATTGCAAAGTCCCTCTTTGCCATGCAAATGAAATTAATCCCCCAAAAACATTTTCACTGCATTTCAGCCCTGCCACAAAAGGACCACCTGACATCATGTCAGTGATTCTCTCGTTAACACAGGTGTGAGTGTTGATGAGGACACGGCTGGAGATCACTCTGTCATGCTGATTGAGTTCGAATAACAGACTGGATTCTTCAGAAGGAGGGTGGTGCTTGGAATCATTGTTCTTCCTCTGTCAACCATGGTTACCTGGAAGGAAACATGTGCCGTCATCATTGCTTTGCACAAAAAGGGCTTCCCAGGCAAGGATAGTGCTGCCAGTAAGATTGCACCTAAATCAACCATTTATCGATTCATCAAGAACTTCAAGGAGAGTGGTTCAATTGTTGTGCAGAAGGCTTCAGGGCGCCCAAGGAAGTCCAGCAAGCGCCAGGACCGTCTCCTAAAGTTGATTCAGCTGCGGGATCGGGGCACCACCAGTACAGAGCTCAGGAATGGCAGCAGGCAGGTGTGAGTGCATCTGCACACACAGTGAGGCAAAGTCTTTTGGAGGATGGCCTGGTGTCAAGAAGGGCAGCAAAGAAGCCACTTCTCTCCAGAAAAAATACTGATATTCTGCAAAAGGTACAGGGATTGGACTGCTGAGGACTGGGGTAAAGTCATTTTCTTTGATGAATCCCCTTTCCGATTGTTTGGGGCATCCGGAAAAAAGCTTGTCCGGAGAAGACAAGGTGAGCGCTACCATCAGTCCTGTGTCATGCCAACAGTAAAGCATCCTGAGACCATTAATGTGTGGGGTTGCTTCTCAGCCAAGGGAGTGGGCTCACTCACAATTTTGCCTAAGAACACAGCCATGAATAAAGAATGATACCAACACATCCTCCGAGGGCAACTTCTCCCAACCATCCAGGAACAGTTTGGTGACGAACAATGCCTTTTCCAGCATGATGGAGCACCGTGCCATAAGGCAAAAGTGAGAACTAAGTGGCTCGGGGAACAAAACATCGATATTTTGGGTCCATGGCCAGGAAACTCCCCAGACCTTAATCCTATTGTGAACTTGTGGTCAATCCGCAAGAGGCTGGTGGACAAACAAAACCACACAAATTCTGACAGACTCTAAGCATTGATTATGCAAGAATGGGCTGCCATCAGTCAGGATGTGGCCCAGAAGTTAATTGACAGCATGCCAGGGCGGATTGCAGAGGTCTTGAAAAAGAAGGGTCAACACTGCAAATATTGACTCTGCATCAACTTCATGTAATTGTCAATAAAAGCCTTTGACACCTATGAAATGCTTGTAATTATACTTCAGTATTCCATAGTAACATCTGACAAAAATATATAAAGACACTGAAGCAGCAAACTTTGTGAAAATTAATATTTGTGTCATTTTCAAAACGTTTGGCTACGACTGTACACAGGAGGCTGGTGGCACCTTAATTGGGGAGGACAGGCTCGTGGTAATGACTGGAGCGGAATCAGTGGAATGGTACCAAATGTGTGGTTTCCATGTGTTCGGTGCCATTCCATTCTCTCCGTTAGAGCCAATATTATGAGACGTCCTCCCCTCAGCAGCCTCCGCTGGCACAGTCAATTGGCTTTGGGGTGTTGAGCTGGAGTGTGTTTGGGGAGCTGGTTTGTTGCAGCAGCAGTCCAACGTCACCGAGCAGGGAAGTCTATAAGGAAGCTGCAGTGCAGTTAGGATTCACAGCTCCCTACACCGCTGCTGCCTGCCAACCAGCTAATTACTACCACAGCCCAGGAGTCACAGACAAACACACAGACGGATGGAAAAACAGAAAGACACACACACGTACACGCATCAACATGCCCACACACACACGTGCACGCATCAACATGATGACAAAGACAGATGTAAAGGAAGATGGTGAGACTAAAACACTACACACTCACTAACACACAGATTGACAGATAGAGAAGTGTGTGAGAGAAAGGCAAAGTGATGGGCTGTGACTGACTATATTTAATGGGGCAGAAGCCAACCTGATACCAGAGTAAAACCTCTGGTGCTTCAGCATGACGTCTGTGCTGACAGACAGAAGAGCAGCAAGAGACCACACTTCATCTGTTATGGATGTCTGGCAGAGATCAATAACAGTGGAACTCTAATGTGGTTATCTGCTCATTAGCTGGCTGCACTGGGGACTGACACACACAACATATGGACTGACTGACTACTGAAGCTACTGTTCATGTGGAGGTTCATGTTGAGGTTCATGTTGAGGTTCATGTTTAAGTTCATGTTGAGGTTCATGTTGAGGTTCATGTTGAGGTTCATGTGGAGGTTCATGTGGAGGTTCATGTTGAGGTTCATGTGGAGGTTCATGTGGAGGTTCATGTTGAGGTTCATGTAGAGGTTCATGTAGAGGTTCATGTAGAGGTTCATGTAGAGGTTCATGTAGAGGTTCATGTTGAGGTTCATGTTGAGGTTCATGTTGAGGTTCATGTTGAGGTTCATGTGGAGGTTAATGTTGAGACTGCAGCTAACTAATATTACTGGTTCACAGGCTGCTTTGGGAAAGAACACGTGCCATCATTACAGGAATGGTCAGGTCTATAGTTCAACAATGTGATTCGTTCAACAGCTAACATCATTAAAGGAATGGTCAGCCCTATGGTTCAACAATGTGATTCGTTCAATATCTAACTTCCTAGACCGGGTCAGTGAGTCTGATTGTCATTAATTAACTATGCAACCTAGGGCTTGGAGAGTGAGGTTGACTTTCAGTTGAATCAAATCAAAATTGTATTAGTCACATCCGCCGAATACAACAGTGAAATGCCCCTAACCAACAGTGCAGTTTCGAAAAAAAAAGGAAAAGAATAAGAGATAAAAGTAGCAAGTAATTAAAGAGCAGCAGTAAAATAATTCTACAGTTGCTAATCTACTCTGTCTCTCAAGCCCCATACATTGTTAGCTCTAAAGAGAGTTGCCCTTAATATAATTATTCTGTCCAGAATATAGAAATAGAATTAGTAGAAGCAATAGATCTAAAATCCACAAGATGGTGGTTCTGATTCTACGTTGTGATTCTAGATGGGCTGTGGTGGCCCCATGAATATATAAATAGAATTGGGTAGAAAAGACAATGTAGATTGTTTGATTCTACGCTGCTGTGGTTCCAGAACGTTACCTGTCCTCCACGGCGGTGGCCCCCAGCAGTACGAAGTCCTTCTCAATGAGGTCATAGGCCTCGGCCAGCTTCCTGTCTCGGTCCTGCAGGGCCAGCTTGGCGCTGTTCAGCAGGTGACACGTCTCCTCGTACTGAGCCACGCTCAACTTCCTGTACGCCACGCACAGTGTCCGTAGGCCCTCCTGAAGAGAGAGAAATAGAGAGAGCGAGAGATAATTATGTTATGCTTTGATATGATTACTGGACACTGATGTTGCAGTTGATAATCTGATAATAACAATTATTCCACTGTTCTGTTCTTTTTTCCCATTAAAAACAGTCAAATAAAATCACATTTATTTGTCACATACACATGGTTAGCAGATGTTAATGCGAGTGTAGCGAAATGCTTGTGCTTCTAGTTCCGACAATGCAGTAATAACCAACGAGTAATCTAACCTAACAATTCCAAAACTACTACCTTATACACACAAGTGTAAAGGGATAAAGAATATGTACATAAAGATATATGAATGAGTGATGGTACAGAACGGCATAGGCAAGATGCAGTAGATGGTATCGAGTACAGTATATACATATGAGATGAGTAATGTAGGGTATGTAAACAAAGTGGCATAGTTTAAAGTGGCTAGTTGTAACGCTCGTCCTCTTCTTCTGACGAGGAGTCGCAAGGATCGGACCAAAGCGCAGCGTGGAATGTGTTCATGACGATATTTATTCAACTCAGAACACTAAAACAAAAATAACAACGAGAATGATACGAACCGAAACAGTCCTGTCTGGTGACATACACAAAGACAGAAAATAAACACCCACGAAACACAGGTGGGAAAAGGCTACCTAAGTATGATTCTCAATCAGAGGCAGATGTCGTTAGTTGTCTCTGATTGAGAATCATACTTAGGTAGCCTTTTCCCACCTGTGTTTCGTGGGTGTTTATTGGCCATACCAGGCCAAACGCAAAAACACAACATAGAAAACGGAACATAGACAACCCACCTAACTCACGCCCTGACCATACTAAAACAAAGACATAACAAAGGAACTAAGGTCAGAACGTGACACTAGTGATACATGTATTACATAAAGATGCGGTAGATGATATAGAGTACAGTATATACATATACATTTGAGATAAGTAATGTAGGGTATGTAAACATTATATTAAGTAGCATTGTTTAAAGTGGCTAGTGATATATTTTTACATCAATTTCCATTATTAAAGTGGCTGGAGTTGAGTCAGTGTGTTGGCAGCAGCCACTCAATGTTAGTGGTGGCTGTTTACCAGTCTGATGGCCTTGAGATAGAAGCTGTTTTTCAGTCTCTCGGTCCCTGCTTTGATGCACCTGTACTGACCTCGCCTTCTGGATGATAGCGGGGTGAACAGGCAGTGGCTCGGGTGGTTGTTGTCCTTGATGATCTTTATGGCCTTCCTGTGACATCGGGTGCTGCAGGAGGGCAGGTAGTTTGCCCCTGGTGATGCGTTGTGCAGACCTCACTACCCTCTGGAGAGCCTTACGGTTGAGGGCGGAGCAGTTGCCGTACCAGGCGGTGATACAGCCCGACAGGATGCTCTCGATTGTGCATCTGTAGAAGTTTGTGAGTGCTTTTGGTGACAAGCCGAATTTCTTCAGCCTCCTGAGGTTGAAGAGGCGCTGCTGCGCCTTCTTCACGACGCTGTCTGTGTTGGTGGACCAATTCAGTTTGTCCGTGATGTGTACGCCGAGGAACTTAAAACTTGCTACCCTCTCCACTACTGTCCCATCGATGTGGATAGGGGGGTGCTCCCTCTGCTGTTTGCTGAAGTCCACAATCATCTCCTTTGTTTTGTTGACATTGAGTGTGAGGTTATTTTCCTGACACCACACTCCGAGGGCCCTCACCTCCTCCCTGTAGGCCGTCTCGTCGTTGTTGGTAATCAAGCCTGCCACTGTAGTGTCGTCCGCAAACTTGATGATTGAGTTGGAGGCGTGCGTGGCCACGCAGTCGTGGGTGAACAGGGAGTTGTTGTTAGCTACCCTCACCACCTGGGGGCGGCCCGTCAGGAAGCCCAGTACCCAGTTGCACAGGGCGGGGTCGAGACCCAGGGTCTCGAGCTTGGTGATGAGTTTGGAGGGTTCTATGGTGTTAAATGCTGAGCTGTAGTCGATGAACAGCATTCTCACATAGGTATTCCTCTTGTCCAGATGGGTTAGGGCAGTGTGCAGTGTGGTTGCGATTGCGTCGTCTGTGGACCTATTTGGGCGGTAAGCAAATTGGAGTGGGTCTAGGGTGTCAGGTAGGGTGGAGGTGATATGGTCCTTGACTAGTCTCTCAAAGCACTTCATGATGTCGGAAGTGAGTGCTACGGGGTGGTAGTCATTTAGCTCAATGACATCACTGACAGAGCAGTGGGTTACAAAAAGCTGCAGTTTGCACAGACTGGCATCGAGGAATGTCCCACTGGGCAGAGTTTACATACCAGTTTAGTCTGTGGCAGTAGACTTATGACCTTGACCTTTCACATAAGCAAATACGCGCACACACACACACACAAACAAACACGCACACAAACAGTGAGACCTCAGTTCTGACATTCTCTCGGCGCCAGCCTGGTTCACACCAGCATCACCGCTGGCCATCCCATTGTAACGTAACCAGGGAAACTTATTCTCCCTGACAGTCAACAGAAACGGGTCGGCACCGCTGCCAACGGCAACCCAAACTGTATCCACAACTATGTCATCCTTTGGGCCAGAGCTACGGACACACAGGGATCAGTAGACTACCTCAATGTTGGCACCAAACACTATATAATGACAGTCAATCACCATCTCAGTTACATTCCATATACAACTTGGAACTTTTGGTGGCCAACATCTTAAGTAAGGACACTACCACTAAAGGATACAAGAATCAGTTAGCATTTAGCAGTGTCTACCATACAGCCATATGACAATATACACCTCAAGCAAAGCAAAAATGAAAGTCAAAAATGTATTTGAGGTCAGAAACTCTGGAAGTCTGATTTTGGAGCTACTTTAGGACAATGGCCTCTAGTGTCTGATAGTGGCTGTATGTGTGTGTGTATGTCCTTACCACAGCGTTGTGCTCCACTCTGGCTTTGACCTGCTCCACCTTGCCAGAGATCACCCTGGGGAAGATGGAGGAGTCGGCCCCTTTACAGAACAGGTAGTACTCCCCTGTGGACAACCACACAGTTAAAAACAGGTTCCTCATTAGCAGAGAGAAGCATCATTGGTTTGCAGCAGTGATGGCAGACAACACTAGAGATGTTCCTCAGTGAGACTGACTCTACCGTCATTAGTATGCCTTCTGCCTGTTGACCTCCTAGCACATACAGTGCCTTGCGAAAGTATTCGGCCCCCTTGAACTTTGCGACCTTTTGCCACATTTCAGGCTTCAAACATAAAGATATAAAACTGTATTTTTTTGTGAAGAATCAACAACAAGTGGGACACAATCATGAAGTGGAACGACATTTATTGGATATTTCACACTTTTTTAACAAATCAAAAACTGAAAAATTGGGCGTGCAAAATTATTCAGCCCCTTTACTTTCAGTGCAGCAAACTCTCTCCAGAAGTTCAGTGAGGATCTCTGAATGATCCAATGTTGACCTAAATGACTAATGATGATAAATACAATCCACCTGTGTGTAATCAAGTCTCCGTATAAATGCACCTGCACTGTGATAGTCTCAGAGGTCCGTTAAAAGCGCAGAGAGCATCATGAAGAACAAGGAACACACCAGGCAGGTCCGAGATACTGTTGTGAAGAAGTTTAAAGCCGGATTTGGATACAAAAAGATTTCCCAAGCTTTAAACATCCCAAGGAGCACTGTGCAAGCGATAATATTGAAATGGAAGGAGTATCAGACCACTGCAAATCTACCAAGACCTGGCCGTCCCTCTAAACTTTCAGCTCATACAAGGAGAAGACTGATCAGAGATGCAGCCAAGAGGCCCATGATCACTCTGGATGAACTGCAGAGATCTACAGCTGAGGTGGGAGACTCTGTCCATAGGACAACAATCAGTCGTATATTGCACAAATCTGGCCTTTATGGAAGAGTGGCAAGAAGAAAGCCATTTCTTAAAGATATCCACAAAAAGTGTAGTTTAAGTTTGCCACAAGCCACCTGGGAGACACACCAAACATGTGGAAGAAGGTGCTCTGGTCAGATGAAACCAAAATTGAACTTTTTGGCAACAATGCAAAACGTTATGTTTGGCGTAAAAGCAACACAGCTCATCACCCTGAACACACCATCCCCACTGTCAAACATGGTGGTGGCAGCATCATGGTTTGGGCCTGCTTTTCTTCAGCAGGGACAGGGAAGATGGTTAAAATTGATGGGAAGATGGATGGAGCCAAATACAGGACCATTCTGGAAGAAAACCTGATGGAGTCTGCAAAAGACCTGAGACTGGGACGGAGATTTGTCTTCCAACAAGACAATGATCCAAAACATAAAGCAAAATTTACAATGGAATGGTTCAAAAATAAACATATCCAGGTGTTAGAATGGCCAAGTCAAAGTCCAGACCTGAATCCAATCGAGAATCTGTGGAAAGAACTGAAAACTGCTGTTCACAAATGCTCTCCATCCAACCTCACTGAGCTCGAGCTGTTTTGCAAGGAGGAATGGGAAAAATGTTCAGTCTCTCGATGTGCAAAACTGATAGAGACATACCCCAAGCGACTTACAGCTGTAATCGCAGCAAAAGGTGACGCTACAAAGTATTAACTTAAGGGGGGCTGAATAATTTTGCACGCCCAATTTTTCAGTTTTTGATTTGTTAAAAAAGTTTGAAATATCCAATAAATGTCGTTCCACTTCATGATTGTGTCCCACTTGTTGTTGATTCTTCACAAAAAAAATACAGTTTTATATCTTTATGTTTGAATCCTGAAATGTGGCAAAAGGTCGCAAAGTTCAAGGGGGCCGAATACTTTCGCAAGGCACTGTATATGGCCCTCTCTATTAGCATACAGTACAGTACAGTACAGTACAGTACAGTACAGTACAGTACACAGACAGACAGACAGACAGACAGACAGACAGACAGACAGACAGACAGACAGACAGACAGACAGACAGACAATAATAATGACTGGGTTGCCGTAGTAATGACTGCTTTCATCTAGAAAAAGCACCAGCCACTCCCATACAGATACATCTAGTTTCTGTGTTCTAGTATTATAATGGTAGTAATTGTACTATAGTACAGTACCTCTAGTTTCTGTGTTCTAGTATTATAAAATGGTAGTAATTGTACTATAGTACAGTAACATCTAGTTTCTGTGTTCTAGTATTATAATGATAGTAATTGTACTGTAGTACAGTACCTCTAGTTTCTGTGTTCTAGTATTATAATGGTAGTAATTGTACTATAGTACAGTAACATCTAGTTTCTGTGTTCTAGTATTATAATGGTAGTAATTGTACTATAGTACAGCACCTGTGGTGGACCTGACGATAACACTCATTCTCCTTCTCACAGAGTCAAAGGTCAATACCTCCAGCAGCTCAAACCTGGATGCAAGAGAGAGAAAGGGAGAAAGAGGTTGGGTTACTGACCACACACACATACACAAACACACACACACAAAGATAAACTGATGCCCACAGGCCTTGGCTGGAGTAATGGACACACACTGACCTCTCGACCTCATCCTCCCTATTAAGAATCTCCATGTGACTGTCCTTCAGCCGCAGATAGGTGAAGCCAAGCCTGGGGGAAAGAGGAATGTACCATTACTGTCAGAATAGGGGAGCAGGTTAAACTGCAGTTCAATGTATGGTATGTATTGTATGTATTGTATTTCTCGAATGTATTCGAGAAAGTATTCAGATCCCTTGACTTTTTCCATATTTTGTTACGTTACATACAGTCTTATTCTAAAATGGATTACATTTATGTAAATAAGGTATTTTTGTTTTTTATTTATAATTTTAAAAAACAGTTTTCGCTTCGTCATTATGGGGTTTTGTGTGTAGATTGATGGGGGAAAACTACTATTTAATCAATTTTAGAATAAGGCTGTAACATAACAAAATGT
>NC_056442.1:2894727-2917227 GCF_018296145.1 Oncorhynchus tshawytscha | reverse complement strand
TGTGTGTGTGTGTGTGTGTGTGTGTGTGTGTGTGTGTGTGTGTGTGTGTGTGTGTGTGTGTGTGTGTGTATAGCCTACCTGTCCCAGTTCTTCATTGAGGTCAGATGTGTTAACCTGAGCCCTCTCTCCCAGTTCCTCGTCAAACATCTCATCATCCCACATGATGAAGTAGGACCCCAGGAACTTCTGCATCTCCACGGTAACGTACATGGACACAGGGATGATGTAATTAAACAACACCATGAAGGCCAGGAAGTCTGTGAACGCCCGGATCAACTGGAGAGAGAGAAGAGGGAGGTATGAGGAGGGAGAGGGGGGAGGAAGGACAGTCAGATGTGACAGGGAGAGAGAGGAGGGAGGTATGAGGAGGGAGAGGGGGGGGAGGAGGGACAGTCAGAGGTGACAGGAAGAGAGAGGAGGGAGGTATGAGGAGGGAGAGGGGGAGAAGGGACAGTCAGATGTGACAGGGAGAGAGAGGAGAGAGGGAGGTATGAGGAGGGAGAGGGGGAGGAGGGACAGTCAGAGGTGACAGGAAGAGAGAGGAGGGAGGTATGAGGAGGGAGAGGGGGAGAAGGGACAGTCAGAGGTGACAGGGAGAGAGAGGAGGGAGGGAGGTATGAGGAGGGAGAGGGGGAGGAGGGACAGTCAGAGGTGACAGGGAGAGAGAGAGGAGGGAGGGAGGTATGAGGAGGGAGAGGGGGAGGAGGGACAGTCAGAGGTGACAGGAAGAGAGAGAGGAGGGAGGGAGGTATGAGGAGGGACAGTCAGAGGTGACAGGGAGAGAGAGAGGAGGGAGGGAGGTATGAGGAGGGAGAGGGGGAGGGACAGTCAGAGGTGACAGGGAGAGAGAAAGGAGGGAGGGAGGGAGGTATGAGGAGGGAGAGGGGGAGGAGGGACAGTCAGAGGTGACAGGGAAAGAGAAAGGAGGGAGGGAGGTATGAGGAGGGACAGTCAAAGGTGACAGGGAGAGAGGAGGGAGGGAGGTATGAGGAGGGACAGTCAAAGGTGACAGGAAGAGAGAGACTGACCCAAAATTAAGGAAAGCCTTGACTATGTACAGACTCAGTGAGCAGACTCAGTGAGCATAGCCTTGCTATTGAGAAAGGCCGCCGTAGGCAGACATGGCTCTCAAGAGAAGACAGGCTATGTGCTCACTGCCCACAAAATGAGGTGGAAACTGAGCTGCACTTCCTAACCTCCTGCCCAATGTATGACCATATTAGAGAGACATATTTCCCTCAGATTACACAGATCCACAAAGAATTTGAAAACAAATCCAATTTTGAAAAACTCCCATATCTACTGGGTGAAATTCCACAGTGTGCCATCACAGCAGCAAGATTTGTGACCTGTTGCCACGAGAAAAGGGCAACCAGTGAAGAACAAACACCATTGTAAATACAACCCATATTTATGCTTATTTATTTTATCTTGTGTCCTTTAGCCATTTGTACATTGTTAGAACACTGTATATATATATAATATGACATTTGTAATGTCTTTACTGTTTTGAAACTTCTGTATGTGTAATGTTTAATGTTAATTTTTGTTGTTTTTCACTTTATATATTCACTTTGTATGTTGTCTACCTCACTTGCTTTGGCAATGTTAACACATGTTTCCCATGCCAATAAAGCCCTTGAATTGAATTGAATTGAATTGAATTGAGAGAGAAAGGGAAAGTGAGAGGTGAAAAAAACATATAGCTATTGCATAAAAATGATTGTAGTTTTATAACCTACTATATGGCGTTGCCTCTCTGTGTCAGTCTTCTGGTTGTAGAAGGGCTCGTCTTTGTCTGGGTCAGCCTGCCACACATACTTCAGCACTGTGTTGATCAGAGCCTTGCTGATCAGGATGCACAGGTACACTATCAGATACGCATTCATTGACCTGGAGGGGGAGACAGAGCGGGGGAGAGACAGAGAGGGGGAGATAGAAAGGGGGCGACAGAGAGGGGGAGAGACAGAGAGGGGGAGAGACAGAGAGGGGGAGAGAGAGAGGGGAGGAGAGAGAGAGGGGAGACAGAGAGGGGGAGAGACAGAGAGGGGGAGAGACAGAGAGGGGGGGAGAGACAGAGAGGGGAGGAGAGACAGAGGGGAGGAGAGACAGGGAGGGGGAGGAGAGACAGGGAGGGGAGGAGAGACAGGGAGGGGGAGACAGAGAGGGGGGGAGAGACAGAGAGGGGGGAGAAGGGGGGGAAAGGGGGGCAACAGAGAGGGGAGGAGAGACAGAGAGGGGGAGAGACAGAGAGTGGGGGAAACAGAGAGGGGGAGAGACAGAGAGGGGGAGACAGAGAGGGGGAGAGACAGAGAGGGGGAGAGACAGAGAGGGGGAGAGACAGAGAGGGGGGGGCGACAGAGAGGGGAGGAGAGACAGGGAGGGGGAGAGACAGGGAGGGGGGAGACAGAGAGGGGAGATAGAAAGGGGGCAACAGAGAGGGGAGGAGAGACAGAGAGGGGGGAGAGACAGAGAGTGGGGGGATACAGAGAGGGGGAGACAGAAAGGGGGAGAGACAGAGAGGGGGAGATAGAAAGGGGGAGACAGAGAGGGGAAACCGACAGAGGGGGAGACAGAGAGGAGGGGAGACAGAGAGCAGGGATGACAGAGAGGAGGGGAGACAGATGCAGACGAAATTACATAAGAATGTCTTCAGGAAGGGTGGACGGTCTGAATGGGTCTTTAGGGGGAAACGGATATAATGCAATTAGATGGCAATTAACGTTAAGTGAACCTGTCTGGAAACATGGTAAACACGCATCATAAAGTGGAAAACACAACCATGTTGGTGGGCCTTACTTCTCCACTGCAGAGCGTTTCTGGGACTTGGACTGGTAGTTGAGCGCCATCTTGGTCTCCATACCAGTGTAGATGGCAACAGCTAGGAGACACAAACCAGAGGGTCAACTTGGGGAGACATTTCACATCTGTGCAGATGAAGAAAAGAGACTAGGAACGGGAACAACACTGTAATATTGAGATGCAGCCCTGATGACAATAATATCAGTCAGATCTGACAAGTCTCTGTCGGTACTGAATACTATCATGGTGTCCTACAATTATCTGTGAAATCAACTCCCATCACACTCATCTGATTTCATAATAAGACTTGGCTTGCAGTCATGTCATCTCATGCAGTGTAATGACTGCATTCCTGCTTGACAGTTAGCAATATTCTCACTCATACAAGTCTGTACAGGCCTCAGCAGCTGGTCTCAATATACAACCCACAGTGTGAACACAGGAACTTAATGATTTGGAAAGGAACCTCTAAACATTCCAAACCCATTATATGAATGAAAACTGGGAATCTATTTTAGATTCTATAAGTGATGTCATTACAAGGTCACCCAGTGTGGTGTCTTTAGATTCTATTAGTGGTGTCATTACAAGGTCGCCCAGTGTAGTGTCTTTAGATTCTATTAGTGATGTCATTACAAGGTCACCCAGTGTAGTGTCTTTAGATTCTATTAGTGATGTCATTACAAGGTCGCCCAGTGTAGTGTCTTTAGATTCTATTAGTGGTGTCATTACAAGGTCGCCCAGTGTAGTGTCTTTAGATTCTATTAGTGATGTCATTACAAGGTCACCCAGTGTAGTGTCTTTAGATTCTATTAGTGATGTCATTACAAGGTCGCCCAGTGTAGTGTCTTTAGATTCTATTAGTGATGTCATTACAAGGTCGCCCAGTGTAGTGTCTTTAGATTCTATTAGTGATGTCATTACAAGGTCACCCAGTGTAGTGTCTTTAGATTCTATTAGTGATGTCATTACAAGGTCACCCAGTGTAGTGTCTTTAGATTCTATTAGTGATGTCATTATAAGGTCGCCCAGTGTAGTGTCTTTAGATTCTATTAGTGATGTCATTACAAGGTCGCCCAGTGTGGTGTCTTTAGATTCTATTAGTGATGTCATTACAAGGTCGCCCAGTGTGGTGTCTTTAGATTCTATTAGTGGTGTCATTACAAGGTCACCCAGTGTAGTGTCTTTAGATTCTATTAGTGATGTCATTACAAGGTCGCCCAGTGTAGTGTCTTTAGATTCTATTAGTGGTGTCATTACAAGGTCACCCAGTGTAGTGTCTTTAGATTCTATTAGTGATGTCATTACAAGGTCGCCCAGTGTAGTGTCTTTAGATTCTATTAGTGATGTCATTACAAGGTCGCCCAGTGTGGTGTCTTTAGATTCTATTAGTGATGTCATTACAAGGTCGCCCAGTGTGGTGTCTTTAGATTCTATTAGTGATGTCATTACAAGGTCACCCAGTGTGGTGTCTTTAGATTCTATTAGTGATGTCATTACAAGGTCGCCCAGTGTGGTGTCTTTAGATTCTATTAGTGATGTCATTACAAGGTCGCCCAGTGTGGTGTCTTTAGATTCTATTAGTGATGTCATTACAAGGTCACCCAGTGTAGTGTCTTTAGATTCTATTAGTGATGTCATTACAAGGTCGCCCAGTGTGGTGTCTTACCATATATGTGCTGTGTGTTTTTCAGTGTCGCCCCTCTGAGAAGTAGGTTCTCAGATCCCAAAGGCCTGAAGCAAACACAGAAAACAGTTCTTTGTTAGAATACACTTCTTTGTTAGAATACACTTCTTTGTTAGAATACACTTCAAAAAAAAAATTGTGCAAACACACGAGCAATGACTTCCTGAAGTTGGAGTCAATTTCCTGGGTATGGATTTACCTCGCGATGGGCTCGTTTCTGTCCGAATAAATATTGATTCGGCCCACAAATCTGTCCAAGGAGAGAGGGAATGCATGTGTGAGTTGGTGTGTTTTGCATTGTTTTTCTCTATACAACCTGGACTGATTGTCTGGATGCAGTGTTGTGTGCAGTGTTGTCACTCACTTGTAGAGGTCTGGTTGTGGTTGTTCACATTCAATAGAAGCCTGTAGAGTATCGAAATCCTCCTCTGTGATGAAGGCCTTAGTGTCCTGCACAGCATAGTAGGTCTTTGTGGAGGGATGGAGGGAGTCACAGCGAGATCAAGAACACAGCGAGCCAAGACGCATCTCACATTACCCCTCTAATGAAACAGAAAACAAACACTCTCTCCATTTCGCTCCATCTCTCTATATCCCTCACATACACACTCACCCCTCTCTCTCACTCACTCTTTCTCCTCTGTCCCCCGTCTCCCACGCTCTCTCTCTCTTTCACTCTTCTGTTCTCCCTCAACTCTATCCCATTCTTTCTTTATCTCTGCCTCAGCCACCTCTCCCAGCTCCCTCTTTCTCTCTCTCAGTCAGAGTGTAGTGTTACCTTGTGACTGGACTCCCCGTCCAGACTGGCTGTAGTGACAAAACAGGTCCCGTCCTCCCTACTGGTGGAGAGAAGGATGAGGTCACAGGGGAACGTCTCATCTTCCTTGATCAGCACCACATCACCCACCTGGGAGGGAGGGAGGGAGGGAGGGAGGGAGGGAGGAAGGAAGGAAGGAAGGAAGGAAGGAAGGAAGGAAGGAAGGAAGGAAGGAAGGAAGGAAGGAAGGAAGGAAGGAAGAATGGGTGGGTTGGAAGTTAGAGCGTGAGAGATGTCTTTAGCTCAATAGGATAACACAGTCTTGAGTTGCCTAAAGCATGTGGGTTGGACCCACGTGTGGGTCACTGGGGGTCCAGGTTGGTTGCGGGATGACATTTGTTGTACATTGCAAAACATTTTACTTAAAAATTGGAAATGTAAACAATTAAAACCAAATAGAAAGTGTGTAGAAAAGATAATGGGCCAATATATATTTTATATAATAGTCTAGAATCTTTGAGAACTTACAATCAACAAAATAAAACTAGACAATGAGGCCCCCATAGATTGTGTTAGAATGATTTGAGCATAAGAACACAGCATTAGCCATGTTAAAATATGCAGGAAATGTGCTTAAAAACTGCACAATTCTCTCTCAGCTCCATGACAAAAATGTGTAGAATTGCAGGAAATTAGCTTTAAAATTGAAAAATGTCCTCTCCGCTGCCAAAATGATATTTTGTACTTCGTCTTTGGTCTGTTTATGTTTTTTCTCTGCTCAACCCTTATGGTGGGTCGCGACTCAAAATACACCTTAATATGTGGGACTGATCCAAAGAACCCAGGTTTGATCCCTGGTCATTTTCAGCTGTAGGATGATACGTACCCTCAGCTTACGACTCTGTTTCCTGATCACCTTCCCATGCTGCACCTCGTGCACAGGACACTGGTTAATAGCATTGTCTGCTTTGTGCCTGAGCCAGTCCTCATAGCCCTGTTTGATGGCCGTGACAGTGATGACAAAGAAGAGAGGTAGTCCGCTGGTGATGGGACTGGTGGGAGTGTCAATTATCAACTGAAGAGGGCGAGAGAGAAAGAGAGAATGATCTATTGTTATCTGAAACTTCTGCGTTTGCCAGATTTATATTTCTTGCCAACTAAGCCTTAAATGGACTCAAATTGAATCTACCAGTCAAGATCTGACCTGGACAAGAAATATGATGAGGAAGTAGAAATTGGCAATTCTTCTAAACTGCTCAAACAAATTCTTCGGAACAAAATTCCAGAAGGTGTACTGTGGAAAGGGAAGCAACAGCAAATGGTTATAACATGGTTGTAATGTGGTTGTAACATGGTTGTAATGTGGTTATAACGTGGTTGTAATGTGGTTGTAACATGGTTATAACATGGTTGTAATGTAGTTGTAGCATGGTTATAACGTGATTGTAACATGGTTATAACGTGGTTGTAATGTGGTTGTAACGTGGTTGTAATGTGGCTGTAGCATGGTTATAACGTGGTTGTAACGTGGTTGTAACATGGTTGTGACATGGTTATAACATGGTTGTAACGTGGTTATAACATGGTTGTAATGTGGTTGTAGCATGGTTGTGGTTCTCACCTTGGAGGAGATGATGCGGTTGTCGGGGTATCTCTGGGGAATGTAGGCCTCCGCTCCCGGTGGGGGCTCCTTGTTTCCGATGTACACCGTCCTGGTGTCCACCCAGTTCTCCTCTCCAGCACACTGCACAGAGGTCAAGACGTCAAATTTCAATGCCAGGTCAGCACACAGGTCAGGTCAGATCATGACAGGACAAATCAGGGCAGGTCAGGACAGGACAAATCAGGGCAGGTCAGGACAGGACAGGAGAAGACACAGGGGCAACAAATGTAGCCTCATTGCCTGGCTGGGGGCCTGACTGGCTGGTTGTCAGGCAGTTGCTTCCTGCTCCAGCCAACATGTCTTTGTCTCACCAAACTTGGTTAGTGTTGTTGAATGCAGACAGTCTGGCAGACACAATAGCATTACAGTCGCAAACAGTATAAATGACTGTGTTGAGTGTAATAAAGTGGCGACCTAACAAACACAACACAACAGACCTCCAGTAGCAGTGAGTAAGGGCTCTGAGTCATGTAACTGGGTGGAGAATGATAAATGAGTGTTGGCTACAAGCCTTTCACATTACAATAACTCTCCCATTCAACACTAACTATGACACACGCCTATATACAAACACACACCAACACACACCACAACACCATAGGAAGGTCAACCCACTGATTTCACAC
Source organism: Oncorhynchus tshawytscha (assembly GCF_018296145.1). Classification (NCBI taxonomy): domain Eukaryota; kingdom Metazoa; phylum Chordata; class Actinopteri; order Salmoniformes; family Salmonidae; genus Oncorhynchus; species Oncorhynchus tshawytscha. The sequence continues at coordinate 2,909,692 of NC_056442.1, read as the reverse complement.
CTGTCTGGAATAGTCAAATAGAATAGAATCTGATCAAACAGAATCAAATATTTTTTTAAAGAGGGAAATCAAATATAATATCATCTTAAAGTAATTTCCTTACTCGCTGAGCCTTAAGTTACTAAATGGGTTGCGTCCAGTAGAGTGCTACATGTTTGCCCATGTCTGTTTATCACCAGTGAGCCAGCTCAAGAATCTGGACAAGCCCAGACAGAGAGACACTGAGGGGATTTGATTATTCCCCCAGAATAATCTCCCAAGTGAACTGGGTTAGCATGTTATACTTTGTATGACTCCTTAGTTATGCCACTTTGTCTTGTATCTATGCCCCCTTTGTATTCCCTCCAGACCAAAACCTTACCTGCCGGCCTTTCAAGCCATTCCATATCGCCATCCTACCGCCCATGTGCTCCTGCGTCCGTTTGCTGTGCCTTTTTAAATAAGTTAATAAATATCCTGAACTGGAAACCTTGTACTGGAAACCTTCAACCATCCTTCCTGCATTCTTACAAATACACCATAGTGGTAATATCACTCCTCAACCTAGCCTAAGATACAGCCGACCTAGCCTAAGATACAGTCGACCTAGCCTAAGATACAGCCGACCTAGCCTAAGATACAGTCGACCTAGCCTAAGATACAGCCGACCTAGCCTAAGATACAGCCGACCTAGCCTAAGGTACAGTCGACCTAGCCTAAGGTACAGTCGACCTAGCCTAAGATACAGCCGACCTAGCCTAAGATACAGCCGACCTAGCCTAAGATACAGCCGACCTAGCCTAAGATACAGCCGACCTAGCCTAAGGTACAGTCGACCTAGCCTAAGATACAGTCCACCTAGCCTAAGATACAGTCGACCTAGCCTAAGATACAGCCGACCTAGCCTAAGATACAGCCGACCTAGCCTAAGATACAGCCGACCTAGCCTAAGATACAGCCGACCTAGCCTAAGGTACAGTCGACCTAGCCTAAGATACAGTCGACCTAGCCTAAGATACAGTCGACCTAGCCTAAGATACAGCCGACCTAGCCTAAGATACAGCCGACCTAGCCTAAGATACAGCCGACCTAGCCTAAGATACAGCCGACCTAGCCTAAGGTACAGTCGACCTAGCCTAAGATACAGTCCACCTAGCCTAAGATACAGTCGACCTAGCCTAAGATACAGTCCACCTAGCCTAAGATACAGCCGACCTAGCCTAAGGTACAGGGGACCTAGCCTAAGATACAGCCGACCTAGCCTAAGGTACAGCCGACCTAGCCTAAGGTACAGTTCCACTAGCCTAAGATACAGTTCCACCTAGCCTAAGATACAGTTCCACCTAGCCTAAGATACAGTTCCACTAGCCTAAGATACAGTTCCACTAGCCTAAGATACAGTTCCACTAGCCTAAGATACAGTTCCACTAGCCTAAGATACAGTTCCACTAGCCTAAGATACAGTCCGACCTGGTTCTTTCTGTAGACACACTCACTGGAGCCAGACAGAGGCTGCAGGGAATGATCTTATCAACACCTGAACGGTTGCTACTCTGCATACCTAATCAATCAAACCTCAGCTATTAAAAAGGTCAGAGTGGCCAGTGTGGTTTTTCAGTATGACCTGTAAGACAAGCAAATGTGTTCAGCCATCCAGGCTCTGGTAAGCTGTGGTTCATAAGAGGCCAGTGTGAGGTGATGAGTGTGAATGCCCCATACCGCACCACGGGTCCACCCATCCATCCCATTTGACAGGGATTACATTGAGCCAGCATGTGTAGCATTAGCATCTTTAGCTAGCGGTTATGTAAGTGGGGCGAGTACAGGCTAACATCCCTTTAGATATTATTTTTACCCACAGAGGGCACTGTGGTATATCGGCAAAGCAGATTAAACATCCGTTAGCTCTTGTTAATTAATTAGTCCTTTGTAGTTCAGTTGGCAGAGCATCGCGTTTCTAACACCAGGATAGTGGGTTTGATTCCCGGGACCACAAATACATAGAAATGTCTGCACGCATGACTGGAAGTCGCTTTGCATAAAAGTGTCTGCTAAATGGCACAGGGACAATTGGGACAATTGGGCTTACAGTTTCACCATAGTATTGTAGTATTGTTGTTGCATCACAATGTACTGTAACAAAACTGAACCTTTTTTACTAATCTTGTCCTGGGCAGTGTATCTCTCTTATAAAACGTTCAGCACTAGTGCCCTACATGACTTCATTCATGGAACAGAGGAATGCAGCCTAAAGACTGAACAAAGAACCTGTGTGTGTGTGTCCACTAAGCCTCTCTAAGCAGACCTCCCACTCTGCTCTCCACCATAGTACTACTATACTACAGCTGTCAACAATACTCTCTTTTTGGCTTATAGCCTCTGCGTCAGTTTGTTGCTGTTGACATCCCCTTGCCCAGACAAACAGACATTACACACACACACACACACACACACACACACACATCTCCTGCTGCAGTATAAAAAGAGGTGACGGTAATCCTGTGTCCAGGGAATAGGATTGTATTTCCCTAGCAACGTGCCCTAATTTCCAGCCATGTCTTGTGGGGTTAAATCACTGAGCACTCCTAGCTTCCAGCCGTGTCTCGCGGGGTTAAGTCACTGAGCACTCCTAGCTTCCAGCCGTGTCTCGCGGGGTTAAGTCACTGAGCACTCCTAGCTTCCAGCCGTGTCTCGCGGGGTTAAGTCACTGAGCACTCCTAGTCTCCAGCCGTGTCTCGCGGGGTTAAGTCACTGAGCACTCCTAGTCTCCAGCCGTGTCTCGCGGGGTTAAGTCACTGAGCAGTCCTAGCTTCCAGCCGTGTCTCGCGGGGTTAAGTCACTGAGCACTCCTAGTCTCCAGCCGTGTCTCGCGGGGTTAAGTCACTGAGCACTCCTAGCCTCCTATACTACTCTGGTCACCCCCACTAGTGCTCAGCTATTTTGAGCTCACCTGTCCTATGCACACCTCAGACAGGACAGGAGGAGACTCCACCTCTGGATCATTGAGCCTGTGGAGGTTTGAATTGGTGCATCTCAGTCTATAGTGGCACCCTCTTCTAGTCTCTTTACCCTTTGACTGGTGATTCTGGGGGTAGATCCCAATATTCTATAGTGGCTAAATCTTCTAGTATCCTCATGATGCTGGTTCACCAATCAAAGGGTTAAGAGTGGAGAATATCACTACAGACTACTGAGATGCAGCCGTAGCTGGCCTGCTTTGGTGACCTGAGCAGCAGAAGAGATGAGAGAAGACCTAGCATGAGAAAGAGAGAGGAGAGAGGAGCAGCCTTCTGTTGTGTGTATCCGCAGCAGACTGGGAACAGCTGGGATCTCCTCTCCCCAGATAAGAGCTGGTCCGCTCTCTCTCACGGTCAGCCCACACTCTTGCTTTCTCTTTCCTTTTCACAATCCCTACATTTATCTTGCTCACTCAGCTCACTCTCAGACATACACCACTCCCTATCTCAGATGAGTCACGAGAGAAAGAGCGGGTGTGAGAGCGAGAGAGAGTGAGAGAGCGAGAGAGAGAGCGAGAGGAGGCAACTTCTACCATGAACTCTGTATTGTCCTCTGCCTGACAGAGGAAAGGGAGTCACCCTCAGAGAAACAACGGGTACAGACCGCAGCCGTTGAGACATCCACAAAACTAGAACCAAATCAACCTATTGACTTTATGGATGATAAAGATGTATTCTATATTCTATTCTAAAAAACAACCCTCTTCCAAAACAGATTTTTCCCCCAGGCTTTAAAATATATCCTCTAAAGAAATAGCACATTAAAAAACATAAACTCATGTTCCTGTTAGAACATGAGGTGCGGCAACGTTAATGAGGGTACAAGCCCACGCATAAATACGGCACATCCTCCCTGCCTGACGAGAACCAGTAAACACTGACGTAACATGACAGGATAGGTGAAAATAACAGTTCCTCTACATTGTTTTCACCCATCCAGTAAGGTGTGGGATCTGTGATTAGACTACTAAGTGGTGGAGAAGGGAAGAGTGCCTTTAGTATTGGTACAGGACCACTATCTCTTGTACATGGCATATCATCATGGCATGTCTGCTGATAGTACACAGTCTGTTCTCGTGCTCTCATGGAGGAGAGAAGAGGAGAGCACATATAGATAGACTGGATAGCTTGAGTCTGGAGATGCTGACAACACTCTCGTCTCACCCACTCCTCTCCTCTCTGTCTGTCTCCTGCCCTCTTCTCCCACACATCTCTCTCTATCTACCTCCTGCCCTCTTCTGGCCCACTCCTGTCTATCTACCTCCTGCCCTCTTCTGGCCCACTCCTCTCTATCTATCTACCTCCTGCCCTCTTCTGGCCCACTCCTGTCTATCTATCTACCTCCTGCCCTCTTCTGGCCCACTCCTCTCTATCTATCTACCTCCTGCCCTCTTCTGGCCCACTCCTCTCTATCTATCTACCTCCTGCCCTCTTCTGGCCCACTCCTCTCTATCTATCTACCTCCTGCCCTCTTCTGGCCCACTCCTCTCTATCTATCTACCTCCTGCCCTCTTCTGGCCCACTCCTCTCTATCTATCTACCTCCTGCCCTCTTCTGGCCCACTCCTCTCTATCTATCTACCTCCTGCCCTCTTCTGGCCCACTCCTCTCTATCTATCTACCTCCTGCCCTCTTCTGGCCCACTCCTCTCTATCTATCTACCTCCTGCCCTCTTCTGGCCCACTCCTCTCTATCTATCTACCTCCTGCCCTCTTCTGGCCCACTCCTCTCTATCTATCTACCTCCTGCCCTCTTCTGGCCCACTCCTCTCTATCTATCTACCTCCTGCCCTCTTCTGGCCCACTCCTCTCTATCTATCTACCTCCTGCCCTCTTCTGGCCCACTCCTCTCTATCTATCTACCTCCTGACCTCTTCTGGCCCACTCCTCTCTATCTATCTACCTCCTGACCTCTTCTGGCCCACTCCTCTCTGTCTACCTCCTGACCTCTTCTGGCCCACTCCTCTCTGTCTACCTCCTGACCTCTTCTGGCCCACTCCTCTCTGTCTACCTCCTGACCTCTTCTGGCCTACTCCTCTCTGTCTACCTCTTGACCTCTTCTGGCCCACTCCTCTCTGTCTACCTCCTGACCTCTTCTGGCCCACTCCTCTCTGTCTACCTCCTGACCTCTTCTGGCCCACTCCTCTCTGTCTACCTCCTGACCTCTTCTGGCCCACTCCTCTCTGTCTACCTCCTGACCTACTCTCCCACACATCTCTCTCTCTCACCCCAGATGGCACTTTTGGTTCCTTGGAAGTTGTGGGAACAAAGCCATGAGTTTCCTGACGGTTAAACCTGTTTTTTTGTTTTTACCATTCTGAGAACGGAAGTTCAAATTTGGCCTCGTCTGGGAACATACATTTTTAGGTTGCAGGGAGGTTCTGAGAACGTTTATCTATGATTCCCTGAAAGTTTTCCTGGGAGGTTTTATTAACGGTCTGGGAATGGAAATTCTAGGTTATTTGAAGGCAATTAAATAACGTTCTAAGAACATGTTTCAATAAGACTGCTTAGTTTAATGGTTTTGAACTCCCAGCATAGACAGAACACATGAAAATTCATGTGCTTAGGCATTGAACATGCAAACACATTCATTTTTATTGTGGCATGGCGTTAGTGAGATTCAAACCTATGATCTTCTGTTCTCTATCCTTTGAATTAGTCCACTGCGCCACCAGGATGCAGCGAGCATGACATGGGTCTTTTTTACTCATACAAAGCTGTTCATTTTAGACTGTTCAAACCCTATTTCAAAGAAAACACTCACTCATTAAAATCACTTAAGATAGAGGACCGATTCAAATAGTTTTGTTGATGCTGAGAACAGAATGTAAAATGTTTTTAAATAACATTCCTACAACGTTCTTTAAAACGTTACTAATGTTTTCTTTATTTTTATGGAATCGTTTCTTAATATTCTGAGAACATGACTTTTAATATAACCACGAGGAAACCTGGAGAAAACATTGTGTTGAGGTACTGACATTCCCATAGAGAAAGGTTACTTCTTAATATTCTCTGAACCATTTGAGAACATTACTTTTAATAGAATCACGAGGAAACATTATGGGAATGTTTAATGCAAAACAACCATAGGACAACCCACGCTCTCACCAAGCTCTAAGAAGCGTATGGTTCACAGAACGTTATGTGCTAGCTGGGCTTCCTCCATTCTATAGAAGACAACACTGTTGCCACTGTACAGTACAGTACAATAGTTGGGGGTGTAGGATAATTGGGGGTCCAAGACAGTTGGGGGTCTAAGACAGTGGGCGGTTTTGCTTACTGAAACATCAAGTGGGAGAGGAATACAGATTCAGTAACCATTGATACTTGTAATTCCATACATGGTCATCCCCAACCAGGGGTCATTCTGGTTAGCAGAGTAAGTGGTTTAATGCTATGCAAATGGAAGGCTGAAAGAGGTCAGCCTGACTGCAGTCAGAGAGATCAAATCAATGACTGATGTAGGCTTCCTAACCAACTATACTCTAGTCCGATGTTTCCCATCTCCAGTACCCCCAACAGTACATATTTATATTGGAGCCCCAGACACGCAGACCTTATTCAACTCATCAACTAATCCTCAGGCCCTCAATGAGATTAATCAGGTCTGCTTGTCTGGGGCTACAACAAAAATGTATGTTGTTGGGGGTACAGGAGGACTGGACTAGAGGAACGCTGGTGAGAATGTCCACAACAATCACTGATTAGATCTCTGACTGCAGGGTCAGCCTGACCTCTTTCAGCATTCCATTTGGAACTTAGGCACTGTATGCCATTATACCACTGGCCTTGTATAGTCCCTTCACTGGGTTTTAATCAAGCCCTCTCCTCGTGTTCTAACACACTCCTCTGTTCTCTCACACTAGGCCCCGTGGCCCGCTAGTGACCTCTTCTAATCACTCCATTTGCCTGTTCATGGTCGGCTCAGTTTACCACATGGCACTGTTCGTCAGATATTCTAAGTCATGCTGGTAAATATTCAATCAAATTTGGCACGGTCAAATTCATTTGTAATATCAAGATAGATGTTAGATGGTGTGATTTCTCATTCACCTGAGGCCTGAAGCATTTAGGTATTTACTGTAGATTTGGATGTATGAAAAACATCTGAAAACCTTTATGTCTGGGTGAACTCTGACCCTGTAAGTGCCACTCATTGCTTTTGTATTTATTAAGGATCCCCGTTAGTTCCTGCCAATGCAGCAGCTACTCTTCCTGGGGACCAGTGAAATTAAGGCAGTTATATACAATTTTAAAAACATTACAATACATTTCACAACACATTTCACAACACACGGTGTGCCCTCAGGCCCCTACTCTACTACCACATATCTACAACACAAAACCCATGTGTATGTGTGTGTATAGTGCGTATGTTATCATGTGTGTGTGTGTATGCGTGTGTGTCTCTTCACAGTCCAGCTGTTCTATAAGGTGTACAGTGTGGAATAGAGTTCCATGTAGTCATGGCTCGATGTAGTACTGTGCGCCTCCCATAGTCTGTTCTGGACTAGGGGATTGTGAAGAGACCTCTGGTGGCATGTCTTGTGGGGTATGCATGGGTGTCTGAGCTGTGAGCTAGTAGTTTAAACAGACCTCTGGTGACATGTCTTGTGGGGTATGCATGGGTGTCTGAGCTGTGAGCTAGTAGTTTAAACAGACAAGCTCAGTGCATTCAGCTTGTCAACACCTCTTACAAAAACAAGTAGTGATAAAGTCAATCTCCTCCACTTTCAGCCGGGAGAGATTGACTTGCATATTGTTAATGTTAGCTGCTCTCTGTCTACATTTAAGGACCAGCCGCCCTGCCCTGTTCTGGGCCAATTGTAATTTTCCTAAGTCCTTCTTTGTGTCACCTGACCAAACAACTGGACAGTAGTCCAGGGATGACAGAACTGGGGCCTGCAGGACCTGTCTTGCTGATAGCGTTGTTAAGAAGGCAGAGTAAGGCTTTATTATGCACTTTATCATACTGTAGATGACAGTTCAATCGTCCTCCCAGGAACTCAGTGTTCTGTAATGTCGCCTCCCCAGGTAATGCATCTCTAACCTTATTAGAGTCTCTGTTCCAGCCCAGCCCCTCTCTCTCTCCCGCCACAGACAACCATTTATATAGTGCTAAGCCGACAACATTCTTTTACTGATTACATTTAAGCTTTTAGAGTTTTAAGACATTTTGCGTCTAATAAAATCAAAGTCCCACAATTAAGGCAGACTTCTGATCCAGTCGGATGTAATACTAGACTTCTTCTATTCTAGAGGTTTTAATAGTTAGTACTGGGTCAGGTTTCAGGACGGGAGTGTATTTATAGTTAAAGGGAAAAACATGGGGAGACAAAAATCAATGGAGAACCTTTTGCTATTAGACATAAAGTGGCCGCTTTTTCTCTGTCGTCGTCACTTAGTGGACGCATTGACTTTCTCCCTGCTTCTCACTGGCCGCCCCTTTAAAGGATCAGTCACCGCTTCCTTTTGATAACCAAGGACTTCCTGTCACTGTTCAGTAGCAGGAGGATACATTTAGCCTCATTCCCTAATGGTGAGTACGCTATTCCCAGAAGCCTTTTGTGAATTCATTGGCAGTGATTGTTTTTTACATGGTTTATCTGAAGTAGTTTCCTGTGACCTTCCAAGTCAACCAGAATCACATTTCTAACCAGTTTCCAGTCCACAATCTCATTCCAAAAGTAATCAGTCAAACTCAATTAAGGTTACCCCAACCCACCAATTTGTGAACCATTGTTCTATGGGATATATAGTACCAGTCAAAAGTTTGGACACATATTCATTCAAGGATTTTTCTACATTATAGAATAATAGTGAAGACGTCAAAACACATGAAATAACACATATGGAATCTTGTAGTAAGCAAAACAAAGTGTTAAAAATATCAAAATAATTTTACATGTAGTAACCAAAAATGTGTACAAAAGAAAAGAAAATAAATAAATGTAAAAATAAAAATATATTTTATAATTTGAGATTCTTCAAATAGCCACCCTTTGCTTTGATGACAGCTTTGCACACTCTTGGCATTCTCTCAACCAGCTTCATGAGGTAGTCACGTGGAATGCATTTCAATTAACAGGTGTGCCTCGTTAAAAGTTCATTTGTGGAGTTTCTTTCCTTCTTAATGTGTTTGAGCCAATCAGTTGTGTTGTGACAAGGTAGGGTTTGTATACAGAAAATAGCCCTATTTGGTAAAAGACCAAGTACATATTATGGCAAGAACAGCTCAAATAAGCAAAGAGAAACGACAGTCCATCATTACTTTAAGACATGAAGGTCAGTCAATACGGAAAATTTCAAGAACTTTGAAAGTTACTTCAAGTGCAGTCGCAAAAACCATCAAGCGCTATGATGAAGCTGGCTCTCATGAGGACCGCCACAGGAAAGGAAGACCCTGAGTTACCTCTGCTGCAGAGGATAAGTTCATTAGAGATACCAGCCTCAGAAATTGCAGCCCAAATAAATGCTTCAAAGAGTTCAAGTAACAGACACATCTCAACATCAACTGTTCAGAGGAGACTGTGTGAATCAGGCTTTCATGGTCAAATTGCTGCAAAGAAACCACCATTAAAGAAGACCAATAATAAGAAGAGACTTGCTTGGGCCAAGAAACACACGCAATGAACATTATAAATGGAAATCTGTCCTTTGGTCTGATGTGTCCAAATTTGAGATTTTTGGTTCCAACCCGCAGTGTCTTTGTGAGACGCAGAGTAGGTGAACGGATGATCTCCGCATGTTTGGTTCTCACCATGAAGCAGGGCGTAGGAGGTGTGATGGTGTGGGGGTGCTTTGCTGGTGACACTGTTGGTGATTTATTTACAATTCAAGGCACACTTAATCAGCATGGCTACCACAGCATTCTGCAGCGATACGCCATCCCATCTGGTTTGCACTTAGCCACTATCATTTGTTTTCCAATAGGACAATGACCCAAAACACCTCCAGGCTGTATAAGAGCTATTTGACCAAGAAGGAGAGTGATGGAGTGCTGCATCAGATGACCTGGCCTCCGCAATCACCTGACCTCAACCCAATTGAGATGGTTTGGGATGAGTTGGACCGTAGAGCAAAGGAAAAGCAGCCAACGAGTGCTCAGCATATGTGGGAACTCCTTTAAGACTGCTGGAAAAGCATTCCAGGTGAAGCTGGTTGAGAGAATGCCAAGTGTGTGCAAAGCTGTCATCAAGGCAAAGGGTGACTACTTTGAAGAATCTAAAATATATTTTGATTTGTTTAACACTTTTTTGAGGTCTTCCCTATTATTCTACAATATAGAAAATAGTACAAATAAAGAAAAAACCCTTGAATGAGTAGGTGTGTCCAACCTTTTGACTGGTACTGTAAGTGTAGGAATGTGTTTAGTGAATTACAGTTACTATACTAGACAGTGACAGTTACACTGGTGCAATCAGTGCTATAATTGTCGTAAACTGCAAGTGCAGGACAACCCATCCCCCACTGCTGGGACAATTCCTGGATTCTAATGCACAGGCACTTAGATGTTGTAATGCCTCCTCAGTAGAGAGCGAGCAAAATAAAGAAGGGAGACGCCGTGTTAATATTTGATGGGAAGCATCAATGAAGATACAGGCTGACTATCGACAGCAGCATTAAGGGGGAGAGGGGGGAGAGGAGGGAGTGAGGGGGGAGTAGGGGTTTAACAGGGGAGATTACATTTCAGCCTCACTCACTCTTGGACATGCTGGTCTGCTGGTCCATTTGCAGTCACACAGAGAGACCAGGGACCAATCCAACAACACTCACTGGGCAATGAACAGCACAGCAACACTATGTTGTGGTTAGACGGGTTTCAGATAAAAACAGGCTGTTAAAGTGTGTTACTGTCCCCCATTACACAAGGTAGGTTGTGTGAAAGTGTGTGAAAGATAACCGTGTGTTGTACAATACACCCACACTTCCAGCCATATAGCCATGGCAGAAACGCTAGCTCGAGAACTGATAAAAACAGATACAAGTGGTGATCTATTTATGTCACCATCACAGAGGGTGAAACACTAGGTAGCTAGGAACAATGGAACAGAGAATAGAGATTGTCATTTAATGTCAGTTCTGAGGTAGAGAGATAAGGAGAATCTCTACTGTCCAGTCCCCAGCTCTTCAATAGCTGACCGTCTCGCAGGCTTGAAATATCAGGGAGGAATACAGGCAGAGACAAGACCTGGGTAAATAGCATTGTCACATGGGCAACAAGTCAAACGATATGCCGACACACAACACACAGTGTGACTGCATGAATGAGTGTGTGCATACGTATGCGTATTTGTGTGTCTGTGCCCGTGTGTGTGTGTGTGTGTGTGTGTGTGTGTGTGTGTGTGTGTCCGTGTGCGTGCGATTCTGGTCTCCCTGTTGCTCCAGAGATTAGGAGAGGAATGTGTTGGCAGGCAAGGGAAGCCAAGGAGAAAAGGATTTTCACCACAGACTGCTTCCAAGGTACCTGTGTTCCTCTGTTGTCTCCGCTCTCTCTTTTCTCTCTGTCCGAGCCCTTTAGAACTTACTGTAAATCACCAGATCTCCAGGGAGTCCTGCTCAAGATGACTAGAATCTTGACAACCCCTGAGAAAGCCGTAACCTTTCCGTTTTTCAGTCCAAGCTTTGGAAAAGTTCTGTGGTTCCAAAACAATCAAATTGTAGAGGGACCACTTAGAATGTTATTGTCATGGAACGTTCCGAGTCAAAATGGAGGATAGTTAGCTGAACTCTGTAGCTCTGCAGATGGGCCTTACTGTACTCTGTCTGTGGGTTGATTACACCCCACAGATTACACCCCTGCTGTGGCCTCCATCTGTCAGTGTCTTGTACTGCCTGGAGATAAACAGCCCTACCAAACAAGCTCAGACTGATCCACAATACATCAACTGCCTTACTGCCACGGCCTCAGGGTCACTGTGTATAACAGCATGATGCAAAACAACATGAAGCTAATATGCGGTCACTACTCTTTACCATGTGGCTCTTTCACATACTGTACATCTACCCATTGGAGTGATTTGCAAAGGGAAAAGGGAATGCAAAACAGGCCTGATCTACCATGGTGTTTCTGTCTATACCTTCTTCCCCTCTCTGTGGGACCATAGGGGCCAGCCCCCTGGTCCTGGTAACACAGCTAATAGGCTTTACTGAGCCCAGGAGCATGGTAGGCCAGATGTGCAGGGTGTGTGTGCTAGTGAAGATGTGTGTGTTTGGGTGCGTGTGCACAGCCAGCGTGGTTGGCCAGATGTTTCAGCAGCCATTAACCCTGTGTGTGTTTGTGTGTGTTTGTGTGTGTGTGTGTGTGTTGTCATGACGTTGGCCTGGGGGGTAGGTTTGACAGTCATAAATACCTCTTTCCCCCTTTTTCCTCTCTCTACCCTACTGATGTTACATTTGCAAAACCCTTGGTTAACATAGGGATTCTGGGAACATCAGAAGGTGGGGGGAAATTAACTATATTCTGGTAATCTGACCAATGGAACATATGCGGTGGTACTTAATGAATATGATGTCAGTTCGGTTGTCATCTGAGACATTCTCATCAATGATCAGATGACATAAACCCTACAGTGGAAAGTCTACACATCAGAGTTATCGGATTCACATGGAATTGTTGTTCAATTTAAATGTTTGAATATGAAATTATTTGTGATGGGATGAAATGTGATTTTAGCTTCTAAAATGTGAGATTTGGATTTTCATAAGATAGGGCTCTGCTCAATCAGTGGCCCGCCCCTGTGAAGGGACATGGGCTATAAAACTTTTCAAACACGCCCTCCTCTCCCTTCCTATATACAGTGCCTTGCGAAAGTATTCAGCCCCCTTGAACTTTGCGACCTTTTGCCACATTTCAGGCTTCAAACATAAAGATATAAAACTGTATTTTTTGTGAAGAATCAACAACAAGTGGGACACAATCATGAAGTAGAACGACATTTATTGGATATTTCAAACTTTTTTAACAAATCAAAAACTGAAAAAGTGGGCGTGTAAAATTATTGAGCCCCCTTAAGTTAATACTTTGTAGCACCACCTTTTGCTGCGATTACAGCTGTTTTTTCCCATTCCTCCTTGCAAAACAGCTCGAGCTCAGTGAGGTTGGATGGAGAGCATTTGTGAACAGCAGTTTTCAGTTCTTTCCACATAATCTCGATTGGATTCAGGTCTGGACTTTGACTTGGCCATTCTAACACCTGGATATGTTTATTTTTGAACCATTCCATTGTAGATTTTGCTTTATGTTTTGGATCATTGTCTTGTTGGAAGACAAATCTCCGTCCCAGTCTCAGGTCTTTTGCAGACTCCATCAGGTTTTCTTCCAGAATGGTCCTGTATTTGGTCCTGTATTTGGCTCCATCCATCTTCCCATTAATTTTAACCATCTTCCCTGTCCCTGCTGAAGAAAAGCAGGCCCAAACCATGATGCTGCCACCACCATGTTTGACAGTGGGGATGGTGCGGTCAGGGTGATGAGCTGTGTTGCTTTTACGCCAAACATAACGTTTTGCATTGTTGCCAAAAAGTTCAATTTTGGTTTCATCTGACAAGAGCACCTTCTTCCACATGTTTGGTGTGTCTCCCAGGTGGCTTGTGGCAAACTTTAAACAACACTTTTTATGGATATCTTTAAGAAATGGCTTTCATCTTGCCACTCTTCAATAAAGGCCAGATTTGTGCAATATATGACTGATTGTTGTCCTATGGACAGAGTCTCCCACCTCAGCTGTAGATCTCTGCAGTTCATCCAGAGTGATCATGGGCCTCTTGGCTGCATCTCTGATCAGTCTTCTCCTTGTATGAGCTGAAAGTTTAGAGCGATGGCCAGGTCTTGGTAGATTTGCAGTGGTCTGATACTCCTTCCATTTCAATATTATCGCTTGCACAGTGCTCCTTGGGATGTTTAAAGCTTGGGAAATCTTTTTGTATCCAAATCCGGCTTTAAACTTCTTCACAACAGTATCTCGGACCTGCCTGGTGTGTTCCTTGTTCTTCATGATGCTCTCTGCGCTTTTACCGGACCTCTGAGACTATCACAGTGCAGGTGCATTTATACGGAGACTTGATTACACACAGGTGGATTGTATTTATCATCATTAGTCATTTAGGTCAACATTGGATCATTCAGAGATCCTCACTGAACTTCTGGAGAGAGTTTGCTGCACTGAAAGTAAAGGGGCTGAATAATTTTGTACGCCCAATTTTTCAGTTTTTGATTTGTTAAAAAGTTTGAAATATCCAATAAATGTCGTTCCACTTCATGATTGTGTCCCACTTGTTGTTGATTCTTCACAAAAAATACAGTTTTATATCTTTATGTTTGAAGCCTGAAATGTGGCAAAAGGTCGCAAAGTTCAAGGGGCGAATACTTTCGCAAGGCACTGTAAGCCCTTGACGACAATGTAACCTCCTGTTCCGAGGACGTGAGGACGACGGTCCGATGTCAGAATGGTTCAGATAATAGCTACAGAACGAAGCCAACATCAGCGTGAGCTTTGGTTGCGAATGGTATGAACTTTGAACTCTTATTCACTACAGAAGTGATACCTCCTAGCCTTTGAGTTAGCAACAGCGGCTGCAAACAAGGGTTAGGAAGGAACAGACAGAGTATCCCGTCCACCACACAACGAAGTTACTACAACGTATTCAATTTTCCAGCAGAGACATTCTTCAAAGGACAAAGAACTCGGTTGGGCATCACGGCCTTCCATCTACCACCAACCTCCTGAAGCGCAGCTCAGAGTAAATATTTATTGCATTTTCCTTTTCCAAATGGGCGGTAATTTAGAATGCATAAGATACTGTATTTACGATAGAACAGCTTCACCCTTTGTTCCTCAGTCTTCCCGCTCTTTCACTCAAACCCAGCCCCTTTTCTTTTGTGTAACCAGCTGTCATATCTGTTCCGCCCGCTAGGGCGTTTTCCTTTTTGACGTAATTTGTAATCAAGTTATGATTTAAATAT